>NC_143013.1:17207690-17507690 GCF_055824585.1 Amblyomma mixtum
AAGTGGTTCTGTATCAATATTAGCGCGAGTAACGAATAATATTACGAATATTCAATTAGTATATTCGATTCTGTTTTCAACTGCACTGTCTCTGTCTTACATGAATATTCGTATTAAGCAAATATCATATGAATAATGTATCAAAAGAAAACAGTGACAAAACAGTTCAAAGTATAGCAACAGTGCCTCTTCGAGATGTTTTTTTTTCTTGCTCTCTACCTCGCTGTACTGTCCAAATCTTGTTTCGGCTAAATCTATCTTTGATACACCCTGCCTTCTGAATCAGATTTCATGCTACCTGTTGTACCTTTAGAGTAATTACTTCCTTATTGATCCCTCAATAATCTATTCCCTCATTCATCAGCCTTCCCGACTGCGCGAAGCGGCGCCGTCAGTGTTGTGAAAACTCGTTAAAAAAGACCAGCTTGCCACCTAAACCGTGCGAAAATTTAAAAGAACGAAAATGAGAACGCGTTACGATGATGATGATGATGATGATGATTACGAGGCGGTGGTAGATAGTAAACGCTAGCGCCCTCTAGATCCTAGAATAGTCTATGATTTGGGTAGGCTTTAAAGGGGCTGCGAAACACTACTTGGGGGGATAACGGCTATACTTCAGGTGGATACTTTATGTCACACAGAAGCTGACTTAAAAAGAATTACAGGAATCGATGCACAGGAACGGGAGTTATTCAATGAAGAAATTTCAAAATACAAGCAAACAAAACGCTGCCCTCAACTCGATTTTGGCGGGGCTTCCCACTCCTATTTCGCTCTCCCGATGACGGCACCTAGCGCAACCAATCAAAACAGCCTGCCAGAGCACGTCGCGGAAGTTTGCACTCCACGGTTGCCTGCTCTCTTTAACTCGTTCTTGCTGAGACTGGCAGCGTCATTTCCATGCCGGAGCCCCTGGTGGTGTATTTTTATTTTACTTGCTGTGCAGGGCTTTTATCTAAAACAAACAAGTTGTTTTTGTTGATCTAATATAAAACGCAGACAGGTGACAAAATGTTTCTCTATTTATTCACACAATTTGCAGTATATTTACTGTTTGTACAATCATCAAGCTTGCGCCAGGTGATTTCATATCCGCTGCTGAAACCCGCCACTGTGTGGGGACACCATCAGAGCCATGAATTTGTTTTTGGGAGGACATTAAAATATTAAAAAACGGAATATACGCGGTATTACCGACGCTAATAGCACCATTGTAACTACTGTACGCGATCAATAGGCAGAATAGTCAATTAAGATAGTGTTTCGGGGCCCCTTTAACACTGCATCGACTTGTAATAGTCACGTCAATTATTAATGTTACAAGCAACTTTGCCTCGGCGGTAACTTTAATTAATCTGTTCCACCAGAGCTGCCAGTGCATCGCTTTCCTAGTCCTTTGTCACGTGGTCTGCCGCTCTTGCTGTGGAGGACAAAGAAGATTGAGCGAGAGGAGCTGGCGTTGTGCGAGACCGCTGCTAGAGGACAAGCAACAGAAGCACAGGCTGCGACGCACTATGACTGAAGAGCAGGAGGGAAGGACCCGCTCTGTCCTGCGTTCCTTTCACTCGCGGCCATCGTCGCTCGCGGGCTGCGTGGTGGCGTTCGTGGTCGCCTCGCTGGTGGCCGCCGCGGTGCTCTTCTACTTAACGAGGACGCCCCGCACCTCGCCACGCAAGCGCACCTTTTGCTGCCCGCACTTCCTGGGCCGCCTCAACAACCTGGCCAACTTGACGCTGGACCCGTGCGGACACTTCTTTGAGTACGCCTGCTACAGCTACATGGATGGCCGTGGAGACGGCTACTCCTGGATCGCTAACCTAGGCACGGACCCCATAGAAGGCTACCCCGTCACGAAGGCCGGAAGGGCAGTGTCCAGCTACCACAAGCAATGCCTCTCATGGGCTTCAGACCCTTCAATGCACGGAGCGACTTCGGCGCAGGCAATCGTGGATCTGGCGCTGAAATTGGACTTTTCCACGGCCCCGGTCAACATCATTGATCTGATGCTAGACCTTTCTCTTCAGTACGAGCTGCCTTCGATTTTCGGCATCCGCCTGCACGGCAACGGCACGGACCCGTTCACCGTCTTGAACGTTTCTGTGCCGTCTTTCAACGAGAGCAACGGTTTAGACACGGAAAGCCACTTCTTGAGCTTAGCAAGTGACGCCCTTGATGTCGTCAACAAGGCACTGGCAGCCACTTTATCCGTCAACGAAGTCAGCAATTACTTCAGTGCCTTGCAAAAATCTAGTGAAGGCCTGGCCACTCAGAACACCACGATAGTATCTTTCACCAAGACTACAGATGGCAGAGTCAGCGCATCTCAGTGGATCCAACTTATAAACGGCTTTACAAAATATGATCGAATAGCGTATGTTGTGACTCCGCCGTTAGTCTTTGTGGAAAAATACTTCGCCGACTTGCTGGAGCCCGAAAACAAGCAACGCAGCCTCGCATTAATTCTCGTCGCTGCATCGGTACACCTGGCCAAGAAGATCAGCCCAGAAGGAAACGAAACCATCGAATTTATTTCGGAATTCTGCGAAAAAAAGGCTAGAAACCTGCGAGCCTTGTGGATCCTGGATAAAATCGAGCATTATCCAACGCAGCCCCATGACGCCGCCATCCGAGCCACGTACGAAAGTGTCGTGGAAGGCGTCGTCGAGAGACTACGGAACGGCATGACAAGCTCGGACCTCAGGGAAATGAACCAAAAGCTAAGGAACCTCCGTTTCTTGTTCCCTTCAGACGTCGTCCCGACAAATCTAGAGGTTCCTTCACTCAATGAAAAGAGCTTCGCGCACGATTATCTCGCGGCACGAGAGTACAGGTTCCGTGTTCGCAGACACCACGCCGAAGTGCTGAACATCACTCGAGACGTCATCGACCGCGTCCAAAAACCCAACATCTCGTTCGACGACGAGACCTTGATGGTTCCTGTGGACGTGTACACCATGACCCTGCTGGCGAACGTCACAGACATGCTGGTGTCCATGCCAACGGTCGGCATTGCTTTGGCGACCGCCGTGTGGGACATAGTATTGAGCACGAAGTGGAGCAGCGCCAGCGAGGCCTCCATCCAAGCGTATCGTTCCTGCGTCAAGCAAAGTAGCAACAGCCTTGTGCCTATGTACGGCACCAGTCTCTGGCTGGCCATTGACACCTGCGCCCTGCTTGCTGAAAGCCCAGGCTGGAGCGAGCCAGTGGACAGCTCTTGGGCCCTAACTCGAGGTCAGGTCTTCTACACGGCCTTCGCCCAATACCATCGGTGCAGAGCAACGAAAGCGTATTCGGTGTTCGCGTCCGAGACGAATTTATTTGTGGCCACATTCTCGAACTTCGTGAAATCGTTTGCATGCGGTTCGTCTTTCGCAAGGGAGGCAAGTGCGAACTGCTCGTTTCGTCCGTCAACGTACTGGGCGCTGCATAAGTTGATCTAGTGACATGTATGCTCTAACCGGGGCGAGCAGCGCGTGCTTTTTGATGAAAACTTTTGCTTCGCCTTCAGTTATTTGTTAACGCTTAGCTATATGTGAAACTGATATTTTTTGTGTTAAGCATTTTATTCATATCCACACGCTTAGAGATAGTTTCAGCATGGCACACATTCCAACAACATACTTTTTCCTGTTCTAACATACGCAACCATGCACTTACTCAACCATATACTATTTTAGTGTTAGCTACCCTACAAAAGCAACTGTGCAGTTATAGGCTGCAACGGTTTCTCCGCTGCTGTTACTAAATTTGCCACGCATACCGAAATTGCATTTTTTTCGTCTCAAAATCATCGCACAAGCTGATGCCATGATGCCATCAGGCAAAAATTTTGCCCTTTATGTATGAAATGAAAACAATCGCGCAAGGTAGTGACACTTGTCGGTTTTCATTCCTCGAGAATTCGATTTTTACTGGCCCTGCTTCGCAAATTACTGATTCACGTGCATGAATTTGGCTGGCCTGAGCCGCAAAGCGCGTTCTGAGAAAAGATTGGTGGCTAGCCTATAAGGTGAGATGTCACGACAGTGTTCCAGCGACTTTTACGGAACCCTGATTCACTTTGTTTATATGAGTGAACTAGCTGTACCGTTACAAAATACTGCAAATAGAATCTTGTCAAACAGCGTTGACATGGTCTCCGGCTTTGTTTCGGTTTACGGGGATTTGTTTGAGAGAAGGGAAATCATTTGCTGCGTAACATTTGCCCTGGTTGGAGGCGTTAGCCCTAGAGGCAATTTTGCTTTGCATGCCTGCTAGACTTCAGCCTCAACCATGCATACAATTTGAGCCCAGCATTTCTTGGGCGCGCAAAAAGACATTCAGCTTCTTGTAGATGCTAATTCACATGTAATCTTCAGAGTTAGAACATTCGGTGGCATAACCTATGTGGCTACTGCAGCAAGGCTTCAGCCAGTTAAGAAAGAGTGAGTAGCTGCTCAAACAGCATTTGTTGCGCCACATCAGAGGCCGTATTCAGAAGACTTAACCTTGCATCGCAGTTATGCGAGACGGTTTTGTGACTACGGAAACAGTTCTACTGAATCACGTCATCTGATTAAGCCCTCGAGGATCACCGCCGAAACACAGCCACTGATTTTATATCGCGCTTTTGCGACCAAAAGGGTAGCCTAATGTAGACGACTCGTGATTCGCGGTCTCGACTCACGATTGTGATTAGGCGCGCTCCTTATGTGCTTGCATATATTCGCATCAAACTTTTGTCCACATAATCACCTCTCATAGCCCCCTCTACCTCTCTTCCCTTCCCCAGTTGAGAGTACCAGGACAGATGATCCCTAAGGCAGACCGTTTTGCCTTAGGACCTCTTTGCCTTATCTCTGAATAAGCACGTCTCTCTCTCTCTCTCTCCCTCTCTCTCTCTCTACTGCATACGCGTATTGTGTGTATATATTGCGTGCACCGGTTGTACTCCCTCAATTTAGGCAGATTTGCTATGCCATTTCGAGCTGACGAACGAAATTTGAAGCGCTCTGGGAGTCGAAAGGATCTTCTGGTGATTGCCACGCATTTCTTATCAAATACGATCGTGAAAATCTATTAAGGTAATTAAGTTAATGAAATTAAATGTGATTTACAGCCTAAATCTATTCATATAACTAAATTCAGTGTGTGTGAATAATTACAACTTTGAATCTCGACGCTCACTATGCAGATCCGGTCGCATGCCACATCAGACGCAGCTTCATTAGTCCGTGTCTTCTGCTTTCCTCATTACAAATTCAGTCTACGGGAGGAAACGAGCAAGCTGTGCCAGGCATTTATTGCTTTGCATATCGTTTTGTGTGTGGGTGTCTGTGGAGCGAAAAATACTTTGCGGTGACTTAAACAGACAGAAAGCAGCGCGTATTTGAGAACAAACTCGCGTTAATGAGATAATTGTGCTAATGAAGCAAGGGAAAAGACTGTCGGAACGGGCAGCCTGGGAAGCACGTAACTGGTTGTCTCCTAAGGCAACAAAGTGGTTTCCAAGAGACAGGAACCGTATGAGGACGGGGGCTGGGGCACCAAAGTGGTTTCCAAAAGACAGCAAGCATATGAGGGCGCGGGGGGGGGGGGGGGGGGGGGGGAGGCAGCAGAGAGTAAGATGGGAAAAAAAAGGTAAAGAAACCTACTGGGACAGGATGGTTACGGCTGGTCCAAGATAAGGTATACTATTGCAGATCTACGGGGGAGCCGTTTGTTCTGAATGTAAGCAATCTGGATGATTGTAATTATTGTTACAATGACCATGACGCCTGCCTAACGCAGAGTACCGGTTGGACGACGACTACGAGGACTCGTCCGGCGCGAAGATCGCGAAGTACGCGAACGTGGCGCCGAGCCTCAACGGTGGCGTCGCCTCCGGAAGCACGGCGCGGCACGCCCGCGCGGCAAAAGCCGCTCGCCAGCAACAGCAGCAGCAGCAACAGCAACAGTACGACGCCGGCTGCTTCGGCCGCCCAGCGGCGAACACTTATTCGCCCACGCCGTCGCTGGCGTTCCCGTCTTCCACTGAGGCGGCGTACGCCTCCACGCTGGCGGCCGGAAACTGCACGGCGCAGATCTACGGTAAGCGCACAGCTTGCATCGTCCATCGCGCGCATTCAGCAAAGCTGCCTCGATTCTCCGGAACGGGGCGCTGGGGGGATCACTCTCAACGCGGGGAACGTAGAAATCATTATAACTGTGGCATCCCGGTTTAATTTTTTTTCTTTATTGTTTTTCTTTCTACGGAAAGAGGCAGCCGAGACAAAAGGCTGAAAAGCCTGATGAGGCCTCGGCACCCTAACAGTTTGGCAGAGAAGACGGGTGAAATAATAGAAGCAAAACATACATCACAGCACAATTAGTACATTCATGTGTATAAATGCACACACGCAAGAGCTGCCGGGACACAAACTATACAGCGAGAGTCAAATGACCAACATAACCACAATTATACAGTATTGTGCGTTTTTATCGTAAAGACTTTCAAAATTTTTCTTACCTCAACCACTGGCTCGTTTGCGGTGAAACTGCACACAGAGCTAGCCTTTTATATACCGCCCCTTACGAGGCGCAGTAAATGAAAGGATTGCCAGGCACAGATGACTTCAAAACGTCACGTTTACTTTCTAAGGAAAGCTCGTGCCATCTATCACTCGTATTAGCGTGACCCTAATAAACCGGATGCAAGCGAGCGTGCACGTAGGGAAAAGCGAAGGGCCAGGCTTTTCACCACGTTCCACTATACGGGCTGCCAGCTCAGTTTGGCGGTAGTGCGAAGATACTTAATGTAAGTACAATTCTCCAGTTTTTCAGCAATACCATGGCAACATCTACCAGCCGGTCGTTCAGCCTCCTATGTAGGAAAGCAGTGGCGAAACCATGGGCGAAACAGGCGAGAGTACGCGCTGAGCTCTGTGCGCATGCGCGTACAGTCGCCCGTTTCGCGGTGGTCCTGCATGGGACACTCAACGACTCTCTGATCGATATGCTACTGAAAAAGTTCGGCAGCGGTTCAACTTTGCCGAACCGAGTTTCACGTAGCGAAAGCTACATAAGCATGATTAAACATGGTTTTACTTTGGTACATCTTTTACTGTTTCTTAATTCCCCCTACCACATCACAGTCGCTTATCCGTCTTCATTGATTGGCTTTATGGAGACAAAGACTGATCGATGGTCAGTAGCGCATAACTCTGGTTATATATACCCCATACCTGACATCACAACTATGAACTGAATCACGTGACACAACGTGGTTACCACGTGGCTTCCTTACTGCCACGTGCCGACAACTTGCAATGTAAAAATTCAATGTCGAAGTTCAAGATCAAAGTTCAGGGTCAATGTCAAGGCCAAAAATCAAAGGTGAAAGCAAAGGCCAAGGCGAAAGGCCAAGGACGAAGTTGAATGTCAAAGTTCAATGTCGAAGGTGGTCTATTAAGCGGATCACACATGGTCAGGTATATGTGCATAGCAACACTAGTCATGACTTATCTCAAGGTCGTTTCAAGGTCATTCGGAGGCTCACGGCGAATAGTGTAGCTTTCGCTACAAAATTGGAGAGCTGCACGCGTGGCGCCGCCTTGCTGCTGCCCCTCGCCTCACTCAGAAAGACAACCAAGGAGGCGCATTGTGTGTCCTGTTTAAGGCGAGTACGGCTCGTCGAAGCATTTTTTAAGGCGGAAGCCTTTAATGTCTCATCGTTGTAAGCAGCAGTTGTCGACAGAAAATGTCACGCTTTTCAATTGGTGGAAACGGTCGTGACGTCACAGTGCGCGAATTTCAAACGGGGCCAATTGTACTTTGGCTAGTAACCATGCAACCAATTGCAGGGATCGTATAGTGATGCTCCAAGTAAGTGGGACTGAGCTTAGTTAATTGCTTAATTACCCAATTAGCCTAATTAGCTTTACTAGTCAGGCCATATAAATAAATAAAACCGATTAAGAAATTGGTCGAGCTCAGGAATCGAACCCCGGTCTTCGGCGTGAGAGACGAGCATGCTATCCACTCCGCCATGCCAGCTCGATGGTTTGGAATGAACAAAGGCGCGTCTAGTGAATACGGTGTCTTCGCTCACTGCCATCCTCCTCCCTTCCCTTCCGGCGAGGTTTAGGTGTCCACCGACAAATGAGAGACAGATACATTTCCTTTCCTCAAAAACCAATTTACCGACGAGCGAGGCCTAGAACCGAATGGGCGATGGCGTTCTATGGACTCCTTGGCAGCGTTGCAAGACGCTGTCGCGTTCCACTCTTAGAGGCGATGTTATCTTAACCACACATCAGTGACCACACTTTAGGTCAAAAAAGTGCCCCCCTGAATTTTGTGACACAGTTACTGCGTAATTTCCTTTCCTCAAATACAATTTTCATTTTCTTCATTACGGCTCCTCTTTATCTATCTTCTTTCACTCCCTCTCTTTCACTTTATCTATCTTCTTTCAAAAAAGCGTTGCAAGGCATCGCGCCTAACGGGTGGTGGCGTTCCGTGGACTCCCTGGCAGCGCTACAACGCGCTGTCGCGTTGCACTCCTAAAGGCGAAGCTTAAGCGTCATTAATTAGCAGTTAATTAGTATTCAGGCATTAACCAGTAATTAACAATTAATTAGTGATTTGTCATCACTTAGTAATTAGTACTTAATTACATGTGACGCCACCAGTGCCACAGAAACAGCTAAGGTGGTGCGGAAAACGCTTCCGCCTCTACCCACTTTAGGCAGTCAAAGTGCCCCCTGAATTTTTTAGTTTGCCGGCAGATGGCAGCACGGACACTAAAACGACAATTTTGGTGCCATTTTTGAAAAAAAAAAAATGTGTTTTTATGGGGGTTAATTTCGCGACACGTGCATAGGAGACACCAAAGCTGCAAATGCTTTGTAATGGACGCTTCTGAATATTTGGGCATTCTGCAAGTGTACACTTAGTGGTACGATTCAGTTCACCTCTCCAACTCGTCAGTTGGGGAAAAAATCGTCTGTGGACGTTGTGGTAGCTGGGTGCTTTTGGTTGACTATACACGAATATGGGAGCATGGGGAGCGGTAAGTTAGGATTGCTCTTAAAGAGTGGTGATTAAATCCTTCTTCTGCAGACTTGGAGATGCCCTCCGGTCACTTTCGGCGCGCGTGGAGCACGGACAAGGACTTGGATCTCCAGGACTCTAAGTTGTACATATAAAGTAAGCAGAAAAAGTTTTTTTCTTTTTCTATTGCAGCTATGTATTAAACTATTCTATTAATATTTGCTGCATTAAAGTTCATGCATGGTATTAGAGTATATGTAGGGATTCTGGGCCCCGAGGTTTCGCAATACGATGTCTGTGATCAAGCAGCGCTATAAAAAGCGGGCCTGCTTAATAAAGACACGTTTATGAAACTGGGAATGTTCATTCAGTGCATAACTGTTGCTTGCGAGGTGTCATTGCATTACGGCAAATAACCAAATATTCATGTTTGGCAGCTAAGATAAGTCGACAACCGTGCTGAGTTTCGCCTCTTTGTAATGAGTATTAATGTCACTGTAGTGTTGTAAAAACATTTGATAATTCACATTGGCTGTGCATGTCTATCGTTTCTCTCTCTCTCTCTCTCTCTCTCTCTCTCTCTCTCTCTCTCTCTCTCTCTCTCTGTGCGTTGAAACTTTTTCCTCTGATGAGTGATAAAATGAGAGGCGTGAATTACAAAGTGTATGTCGTTACAGGTGGAGCACCAGGCACAGCAGATATAAGCGGCTAAAATATCGTTTATGCAAAGAAAACTACGCCGATGCAGTAGAGAGAGAACAACCCGCGGATTTCTTCTCACAAACAACGAAAAAACTTCTTTGGGTAAGGCTTCTCGCTATCAAAGCTGATACCTTTGTCTGCATCCGTTTGTCGCGCGAGAGCAAATCAGTTATGCATTGTGATACATTCCAGCGGCTAAAAAGACACGGACGAAGGTAGACGAGACAGGACGAACGCCGGCACGAAGGTAGACGAGACAGGACGAACGCCGGTCTCGTCTACCTTCGTCCGTGTCTTTTTAGCCGCTGGAATGTATCACAATAGTACTACCAACCAACTAGCCCAACTTTCTACGCTTAATGACAGTTATGCATACCTACTATGCTGGCGCTAAAGTATCCCTTCTCTTTGAACAATGGTGAGATAGGGGCGCCGCCTACATGACCGCGCAGTGTCAAAACACTCGATTTACTGCGATGGTCAGGGTTTTGTAAAGTTTTAACGCCAATCATCGTACCAATCGTTTGCCGCTAGGTTGTGCCCTTGCAAAAAAATTTTTAGACAGTCTATACTCTCTCTATAGACAAATCCTAAAGAGCAGTCTATAGGCAATTCAACAGCCTATGTACAATCTATAGATTTATGGTCATACACTTTTAGTAGACTTTTGTCTATAGACAGTCTATAGACTATAAATAGACAAAAAGAAATAGCTATAGGAAGCAATACATTCTATAAGAAGTCCATAGACTGCCTGTAGACCATTTTTATAAGGGTGACGACTGTGCAGAAAACCATGCGCTTCGATGTTTGCACCTTGGCGTACGCATCTTGATGGAACGTGGTACTATTAATTTCAACTCCAGTACAGTCACCCTGCGGAACTACCTCAATGCGCTTCCATCATGTGGGCGCTAAAAATAAGGAAAGCTTTATGCATATAGTGCCATAATCATTCTGCATAACTGCGGCTCTAGAACCCTGAACTGTCGCGAATTTAATCTAAAAACTTTAGTCACCCGAAATAATTGAATGATAACCAAATAAAAAAAAGGGCGCCTAGCACCTTCGTGGTGCATTCTACAAAATTAGTTTTTTTTTTCTGCTCTGTTTACCTGGAACCACCTAAAACTAAACTAAATTTAAAACAAGAAAAGGCCGGGTGCTTCGTTCATGTAGTTTCGCTTTTACAACAGTATTGCAATAATTAAAATGGGAACACCTCTCGTGATTTTCCATAAACGTGCACACAAATCGGCTTTCCATTCACATGCATTATGAAAAATGTCGTACATTCTGAACAACTCTGGCATTTTTTTTTGTTTTTTTTTTGCCATAACAGGCAGATGCAGAAGAGAACGCCGAGACCCACAGTTTCGCCAGAAAAGAAGCTGTTTGGAATGCCTGGGCCCAACTGTTCTTCGAACAAAGCGAAATGTGACATCCGGACGTAATGAAGTGGTTTCGACTGAACGTTTTCAGCCGAGGAAATTATCTAATAATTCTCACGCACACACAAGCTGAAGAAATAGAAAGCCCAAGCTCTTCGTTATGGTCTTCCCCAAGAAGATGGCGGTTATTATTACTCCCTTCATGCTACAAAGCAACTTGACACTGTCATCGCTTTGCCCGGCTCGTTCGGCAGTGATATGATGTTTCGTTCTCGTTGCTTCAACTCCTCTGTATACTGTGTGCAACAAAAAAAAAGACAATTATCGCTGTGCGCAAAGATACCGAGTGCAACACATTTACATTTGAACGGCGAGGAATACAAGGCTCAACATGCGACAATGTAAATACGCTGGATCACAACAGTGCACCACGTAGAGAAGACACTGGCAAGAACGCCAGAAGATGACGTCATTGAAAATCTCTATCTTACGTTTGTTCGTTGTTCTCTGGACATCTCCCGTTGGCGTACTGTTCTGCGGCCTTGCATTTCAAGATATACAAGAAGGAACGTCAGAGAACTATTCAATTTTGGTGGACTACAACGGCGTACAAAGTGCACGCATCGTCCGATTGGCATCTTCATTCGCGAAGGAATTTGCGCTCATCGTTCTAGTTTGCCTAATTTTAGATTTTGTGAGGGCCCTCAGTGTTAAGTTGGAGGCTGTGAGTAAATAATCATGCATTCCAATATCGTCGACGAGCATCAACTTGACATGGACCCCTTACGTCCGACTATACTCCAGACTACCTTTGCAAGCCCCGTGGGACTGCATCGTAACAGCATTGAAGCCGCTCTGTGCGCTGAACTGGCAGTGAGCACTGACTTTGTGCAATAGAATGACTTACCTGTGGACTCAACTCTGTGTATTAGGCGTTCATAACGGTGCGCATTCGGCTCGAATGATAAACGGTTTCATCATGTAGGAAGGCTTCGTTTATACCGTGTGAATGAAGCACTACTCACCCCACTAACCCCTCCCCCACTCCCCGCTTTTCTCTGTCCCTAGCGGAAATTCCTGCAGGCGATGAATAGAGGTTAGAGCGCTCGTCTACTGAGCCTTAGTACACGGGTTCGAACCCGACCGCGGCGGCTGCGTTTCGATGGAGGCGAAACGCAAAAGGCGCCCGTGTGCTGTGCGATGTCAGTGCACGTTAAAGATCACCATGTGGTCTAAATTATTCCGGAGCCCTCCACTGCGGCAGCTCTTCCTTCCTTTCTTCTCTCAGTTCCTCCTTTAATCTTTCCCTTACGGCGCGGTTCAGGTGTCCACCGAGATATGTGAGACAGATACTGCGCTATTTCCTTTCCCAGAAAACCAATTTTCCAATTTCATGAATAGAGTGGAAAGAACACGAGCAGCATTAAGTTATTACTTGAAGCTAATTTTTAAGGAATGCATACCCTTTCTGGCACCACCTGCCCACGCGCTGAACACAGACGCAGCGTATGACCCTGCTGACTGTATCCGGAACACATCAACAAAATGAGGTAAGACTACATGAACACAGTGAAATTTCGACCACCTGCTCGCACGCAGTGAAACTTCGACCTGGGGTCGAAATTTTCCGGAGCCCTTCACCACGGCGTCCCCTCATAGCCTGAGTTGAAGAAAACCAGAAGTAACAGCTAATTTTTGTGAATAAATTGGCTCTGATCCCTTACGGTTGCACTGCTCAGAAAAAAATCATGTAACAATTGGCGGGAACATGCTTTCGACTGCGCTGACTGATCGCAAACGACATACGCCCAAAGGCCTGTCACTACTCACTGATTACCGATAAATACTTGCCGGGCTGCTCTGAGCATTTCAGCCGGCGGAAACACAACATGCTTGACAAGCCTTTAGTTACGACGGCGTGCTGTCGGCACTGACAGAAACTATGCCTTTCAGGACGGGCTTGGCCTAGAGTTCAATACTGGCTCGTAATATCGGAGTAGCAGCTGTTCGTGAACTGGTCTCCTCTGCAGTTATGAACGTAAAAACTGTCACTGCTCACGCCAACCGCTGCTTTTTCCTCTCATAATGCGTTTTCCCTTTTGTCCTGCCCACGATGTAAACAGCTTTGATTGCAAGCGCGAAAGTCATGATCGTTGAAGGTCTGGTAGCATAGAAAAATTAATGTAAGAAAAAGGGCAAAAGAGGACAATTCAGGCAGGTGAAATGTGTCGGTAGGAAAGATGTAAAGATAATAACATTTGCATATTATGATGAAATATATCAAAGGCCAAAACAAAGATATGCTCTTCCATATGGGAAACGTCAAACTATTGCCACAAGAAACGCATGCCGGCACAAGTGCACGCGCAAACGCACGGAGCTCTCTTTTAAAAGCTGTGTATTCGTTCAGAATCAGGTTATTGGCATAGAAAAGGAATTATAACATGGGCAAATGTGCACAGAAAGAGGCCCCGTAGTCATTGACTGTACTGGGACCTCCTAGTGCTCAAAGTGTAAGCTACGCACGTCAATGGTTCCTTAATTACTTTGCAATAACTGCTTCCCTGACTTCTTTCACATTTTTTCTACGTTTCCAAGCCGACGACACATCAAAGAAAGAAGGAAGCTGGCGGTGACGTGAATTATCACAGCGTAGGGCGCCCGTTCTCGTCTATACTAGAGGACCAACTTGGCATTCTCGGCAAGGCAGGATAATGCACCTGCTAGTAATGTTAGCGTTCAACCCACAAAAAAGCTTACTCATTAAAGCTAATGCTTGGCTGCGCACGACAGCTCTGAGCGTGCGGCGCACGTTCCAGTTGTACTTTGCTGATTGCTGCTCATTATAATCCGACATTTGCAGTGGTCTCACAGTGATGCTGCCATGGTAATACATGCCGTCCTTTGTCTAGAGCATCTGCAGCCTCAAGTCATTCTCGAAGGAGCGCATTGAATGGTTTACAGCAAAGCTTTAGAGTACAGAATCCGTCTAAGTAGCATTTTTGTCGTTTGTTGTTTCCTGCTTGAAACACACAGCGTGCCTGAATTTTTTAGAACTATACCGACACAGGACAAACTAGTGCAATACTGTAAGATTAAACATTGTGGAATTAGCTCTCCGGATAGCTCTATTGAAGCTGGAAGGTACCGCACACTGCACTCTTGGACTATTGGTGAGGCTTACTGAGGTAATACATACAAACATCTCGAAAAGTATACAGTCCGAAGACTGTAATGGGGCCTCCTGTAGTCACAACAGTAACAATGTTCACATAGGTTTAACAGCATAGAAAAATTAATATAAGAAAAAGAGCAAAAGAGGACAATTCAGACAGGTGAAATGTGTCGGTAGAAAAAATATAAAGCTAATAACACTTGCATATTATGATGAAATATATCAAAGGCCAAAACAAAAATACGGATAAATTCAAAGTCAAAGAAAGAGCTATATATTAACAAAATATAACATCACAGTACATACAAAATTTAACAGTGTTCAGTTTATTGCAGTAATTAAAGAAGGCAAGAATTTTAACAACAGGTAGTTGTTATTAACCAACAAACCACACTGCGCCATACCTGTGGATTACTTTCACCTCTTCAGTGCTACTTTTCTTAATTATTAGTGCGCATGCTTTGCTCAAGTTACTGATCATCATACTGTGTTATTTCTTCTTTTCTCCCTTTTGACTGTTTTGTTCTCCTGATGGATTTTGTTTCTTGACGTCTAGACTTTTCTTTTCAATTTTTGTTTTTGTTTACCCGCCTTTGTTTTCTCTAAACTTCCAGCTTTCAATCTTAGTTTTTCGTGAGCTCCAGTAATCTTTGCCCTTAATAATGTTCTTTACTACTACTACTGATTTACAACGAAATGTACCCGCTTCGCATGATTCCCGTCCTCCTACGTAAGTCCGCATGAGCTTTCAAAGGTGTATGAAATCACGATTTTCTTTTTTCTCTCCAGCACAAGTAAAGATAAGTTGTCGCAGTCTCCCTAAAGAACATCAACGACACTTGGGATATCGAGACAAGCTGGTCCCCATACAGACACCTCTTGTACCAGAAAACGATCCAGAAGTGTGACGACAGCCACAAAAGAACAAAATTCAACAGTGCAAAGAAAACAAACTCAGTCGTGGTACGAATCAATATCGATTCTCAAAGAAGAAACCCCAAACTGCGGCTGGTTTCTGTTTGTTCTCTTCTCCATTAACTGAACACTTAAAAAGAAAAGACAAACGAAACGCAGGCAATTTTGGAGAGCCGCTGTTTCGCGACACTATGCGGTTGCTCCCACTTCGAGCGCGGAGGCTTTCGGTACAAGGAGATAAGAAAGGCGATGACTCGAGCGGATGTTTTTCTCCTGCGCTGTTTGTGGCTCACAGTCAAATAGCTACAGATAGCGCACAGCAGCAGTGCTCATTTTAAGGTCGATAACTTAGGATTAAGGAATAAATACGAGCAAAATTGAAAGCACATATTATAAGTTTGATACACGTAAAGCAATACCCAACACGCGGGGGAACTTCGAACCTGGAGACTGTCTCCTCTTCTTGTGCACAGTGTTCATCTGTTCTAGAAAGATAAGGAAATCAGCGCGCTTGTATCGTTTGCTTGAACGTTTTTGCGCTTTAAAGTGTATAAGCTATATAAATGCGCTGATGCCCAAGAGGTACAACATAAAGCGCGTATATAATTGCTTACAGCGCCCTTCATCGCCGCGAGTACTCAGTGGGCCTGAATTGATCTGGTCTAACTAAAATAAACTATATAGACGCAGTTTGGATTTCAAGGCTCCACAGCGCAATTAAGAGAAAAGAGGCAGGCGGCGGTTATGCTCATGGCGCTCACAAGTAGGCTTTATTTACCTCATGAGGCGGAGTTCCAAGAAGACATTTAGGAAGGCTATAATTTGTCAGCTCAGTGAATCACCGATCCGTGAGAGCAACAGTCTGGTCCAAGACCCCAGAGATGCCGAGAGCACCAGGACGGGGGATAGCTTGTACCCGTTGGGAAACCGGTGGGAAACCCGCTGGGAAACCCAGCACACCTCCCGCAAGCGAGGTGGATGCTCAAGCCACACGATCACCGCTGTGGTCTTTTCCTGCTGCGTTCAAATCATGGCTGAAGTGGTGACGACTTCCCATCAGGAGGAGCCCCCTCTCCCCTCCATGTCAGCGATCCGCAGTTAAAATTGTTTTTTTTCTCACGAAAATCATGAATACGATGCCGGACTTTTGTTTTCTCTATACTTCGATCGTAAAACCACACCAACTCACCCCGATATCTCTTCTTTTGATCAGAAGTATAATCAACCTTTTATATATCGCACAATTACGAGGTTATCAACTTAGGTTCTCCCTTGTCCCTTCGGGGCTGTTGTCTGCGAACCGTTTATCTTATCGAACTACATGTATATTTGCCTTCTTAACTTAGCCGCTGTCGAGCCGCAAAACCTAGAATTGCATTACACACAATCGCACCATTGTCTGTAATGAAAGGTCGGTGCAGCGGATAATCGCACCCAGCAGTAATACACCGCCTTCGTCTCGAAAATTTCGCAGCCTATCTTCGTTCAAACTTATAACGCAAGCACCACGGAACAAATTTCTAGCTCCGAGCTCTGGCAGCAAGACGCGCTCGCTGATAAAAAAAGTGCAAAATACTGATTCGCGACGTGAGGCCAATGCAGATCGGCGCTCTTATCACTCTCTCTGGAACGCCCACATTCAATATCTCTTTGTAATGTAACTCCCGGACTTCCGAGAACCAGGCATTCAGGCAATAGAAAAACAGAAGATAAAAGAACTAGAGGTATTAAACTTACAGGAACTGTGCTGATGCAAAAAAGCTAAAGCCCCCTCTTTTCCAACCCTTCTCGCACGCAACTGCTGCTGCCACCGATAAACGAGGGAAGGCGATAAAAATTCCAATATTCCGGGCCCGAATTCGGAGCCTCCCGCTCCCGCACTAGCCTGGTAATCTCTTCATCGTTCATCGCGGTCCAAAAGCAGCATAAAAGTTAATAAAATCAGACAAGAAATGCGGCAGCTAGAATAGTGTTGCGGCCGGCTCCATCGAGAGATAAAAAGGAAACCCATACATTTCGCTTCCAGCCTCGCTTTAATGAAGGCGGCCGCGGCGCTGTTCAAACGATAAGAAGGGGGAAAAGCTTCGCGAAGAACGAACGAACGGATCACATCGTCCATTCGTACAGTGGGGACGAACATTGGACTCTCGCCGTCTTCTGGCCGCGCGAATAATAGATAGTTGTTCCTCCTACACCTCCATCCCACTCTCCCGGCTCTGAGCTGAGGCTTATCGTTTTTGACATTCCTCGCCTCGGACCGCGCTTCCATTTGTACGGCTTCCCGATAAGCTGGTCGCGTCCAAAAGAATCCTAATCGGGATCTCGGTTCCTTCCCCTTTCCCTCGCAACGCGGACCAGTGACAAAGAGAGGAAGGACTCGCCCGCACAATGACAGAGGGACGAGACACCACGATGCGATGGCGGGAAAAAAAAAAAAAATGAAAGTCCGAATTATGCCGAGCAAAAGTAAAGCACGAGAAAGGGATCTGTGTACGGCGAGAAATATGTGGAAAGGAAGGGAAGAAGCAAAATAACGGGAACGGGATTCAGGAGGCCGGGTTCGGTGGGTGGCTGCGTAGCCGGTTAAGACTGGGACACAATGGGAAGAGGAGGAGGTGGCCGGATTTCTAACGCGAGAAAGTGCGCTGCGCTTCTAATTTGCATACCGGTCCCACATTTGAAATGACTCGGGAGATACGACCGGAGCGTTAGCTTTCTCGGTGGCACCAGAGGGGTTAAAGACGAAATGAATGCGACGCTTTGTGCAAGACTTGCTCTTATCCTTTTTAGCCGCGAACTAGGATTTATGGAAAAGCGCTGTCGTTTGAGCAGCTATTTTAGCTTCGCCTGTCGCTGTTGCAACTCGCACTGGCGTGCTGCAAAGCCGAAGCCGAAAGTTCAAGCAGTGTTAACCAGGCTGACCACACACTCGCCCCTGTTATACAGGACAGCGAGTGAATCATTGGGTATATTATAAAAGCCAGGCTTCTCATGTACAAAATCAAATAGAATCGGGCACGTTGATACATATTTTTCATATTGTTAGAAGACGTACTGTTCAAATTATGTGTCATCGTTTTTAAATCACCCTTCGTCTTCGCACACATTTCCAATTTCCGGTTTCTTATATTCTTCCCTCCTTTTTTCCTCTCTTTTCCTCCTTCCGTTTCTCCTAGCGTTTCTTTTTCTTCTTTCTCACCTTACTTTTCTTCTGTTTGCTTTGCTCTCCTTCTAATGCGAGCCACCTATAGAAAAGTTACGATTCTGTCTGAAACAGTACTTATGCCAAAACGAATGACTGCGTGTGCGCGGCGGTGCGACACTCAGTCGGGCCGTACAAACAGGACAATTAGTGTGAGCAGACAGTAAGCGAAATGTGGTGGTTGATAGAAGCTAAATCATGGCAAAGTTCTGAAAAAAAAAGCATTATTTGCGCACCGTAAGTGAAAACAAGCGTTGCCTTTACTACCCACAATTAATGTAATCTGCATGCTCTTGCCATCCAAGAAACATGCATTCATCTTTTTATGGTGCTGAGGTATTTGCCATGTTGTGGTTCATTTGTCCACTACAGCTGCCTCGGTGAAAAGAAAACAAATAAACGGAGAAATTCGGGGCAGAGAGTTACCCTTCGTCCTCTGTTGAATGAAGCCCATCTTATTTTTCATTTAATAAGAGTAAGTCGCAGGAATGTTCAGTTCGGACAACCAGAAGGGACCAGAAAGTATAAAAGTAAATTATTCGTGTGCCATGACCTAGAAGTTTCTTTAGAAAGTGTCACTTTGATTGCTGCGCCCGTTATTTATCAACTCCGCGCACCCTTCCCTCCACCTTGGAGCATGCCGCGCAATGAAGTTGAAAGCTAAGACTTAAGCGGTATCCACGGTTCAAACGGTTCGCACAATTTATGGCTCCCCTCCAATTCGGCGCTTATCGCTTCCCATCCAGAATCCGTTCAATGCTCCGCGGAAGCACGGGAATGGAAACTTAAACCTCTGGCTTATCTTCCTGAATTCTCTCAATACATTATACAAGACACAAACCTAAAAGATAAAAAAAAAATACAATTTTTTGGGGGGAGAGAAGGTACTATAGCGCACGGCTGCCAGGCTCATAAACATTCTTTCCTTCACTCAAAAGGTGCTGTTTTGTTTTCTGTATATGTCCTCAGATCATGCATGCGAAGGTCTTCTTTGCTAGAGCAGATTTCCGCTGATACAGCATTGTATTAAGCTTCGCTGTATTTTGCTGGATATCTTCTTTAGAAGTCCCTTAAAGCCCTTTAAGGATGATCTCAAAGGGAACTTTAACCAAGTGTGAAGACTAATGCAGTTTAAGCGGCACGAGTATCAGTCATCACGAAAATGACGCATCGCAAAAGCTAAAAATGGCTTATAGGAGTCCTCAAGGTATATTATTTCTGAAAAACTGTTAGTGAATACTTTTACCCTCCATGTTTGGTGGGAACAGATATACCGAAAAATTTGTGCGAACTCGAGGCTCCTCAGGAAATAGTTAACGAAAAATGGAACATATTAACGCTCATCCTGTCGTTTTTTTTTTTCTATGTCCACGTCTTAAGGGCTTGTCTTACTTTTAACCTGAATGACTACCAACTATCCCAGATTTCTGCTTTGACTGAAAAATGGAAAGGAAACGGTGAGATTAACATCCCAGAGCTTCACATGGGCTGTAAGAGACGTCATGACGAAGGGCTGCGGGTTAATTTAGACCAACCGGCGTTCTTTCAGCGCACGGTCGTTTTTGCGTTTTGTCTCCATCAACTCTACCTGCAAAAGCGGTTTGGTTTGGTTTATTGGGGTTTAACGTCCCAAAGCAACTGAGGCTATGAGGGACGCCGTAGTGAAGGGCTCCGGAAATTTCGACCACCTGGGGTTCTTTAACGTGCACTGACATCGCACAGCACACGGGCCTCTAGAATTTCGCCTTCATCGAAATTCAGCCGCCGCGGCCGGGATCGAACCCGCGTCTTTCGGGCCAGCAGCCGAGTGCCGTAGCCACTGAGCCACCGCGGCGGGGCCTGCAAAAGCGTGCTATCCTTATTCTACCAACATCATCTAGATACGAGGCCTCAGTGATGCTGCCTTGACGTCATATCTGTAGGCGGACGTGTGCCGAAAGCGGAGGACAGGTGTCAGAGAATAGTGAATGTTTAGTTGTGCTGCCCCGAGAAATTTAATCGAACCGGTCGTTTCGGCATTGTGAATGGCAGTTCGTAAATAGAGGTGCCGGTTTTACAGAATTTATGTCCAGTTCATGACGTGACAGTATTTCCTTTTGCGTCGACGGACCATTCATTTTACGAGCGATGCGTACACAACAGGCGCTTCATGATTTTCGAGTAACCGCGAAGCTACTTGCTTCGGGGAGCTCGACGTACGCGAGGATAATTCCTGTAGAAATTGCTTAAGGCCGATTCACACGACGGACCGTTCGCCCGCGGCCCGCGCACTACGTGTGCATGCGTCAGCACATTGAGGGGCGCGCTGGATGCATGGATGGATGGCGGCCGACAGCGCGCCCCTCAAAGTGCTGAGGCATGCTCACGTAGTGCGCGGGCCGCGGGCGAACGGTCCGTCGTGTGAATCGGCCTTTAGCGACCAGGGTTGTGCTAATATTAAAATGTTGGAATAGAAATCGAATATGAATAATAAACAATGCTTGCGAATATCGCAACGAATATCTGTTAAAGATGAAAAATGAAAAACATTTTCAGCATGTTCAGCTCAAAGTTTACTATTTCTCTTAGTCGGTCAAATGTTTAGGGGAATTCCCCAATCCAGCTTGGGGGATTCCCTTAAACATTTGACCAACACTGTTCCCACTTCGAGTTATTGATCAATTCGCTCTCGCCCTACCAAAAGCTTGCCGTCCCGGTTAGCTCAACTGGTAGAGCGACTGCTCCGGTGAAGCGGTGGTCCCGGGTTCGAGTCCCAGACCAGGACGAATTTTTCTTTAACTGCAAAGTTTCTGAGAAAGCTGTATAGCTTTCCTTTGTAGCCGTTGGCTGCGCTTGGGTGGATGTCAATGAGTAATTACTCCCTTATTATTTCTCTTAGTATATGCAAATTTGATACTTTATACGTTGTACCTATGAGGTTCGCAAGTTGGGAAACACTGTGGGGGAACGATTTGATGTTTTGAATTTAATACATGCAGCAAGAAGAGCAGCAATAGGTCCAATATTGCAAAAGAAAAACAAAATGTGAAACTGGGAATAAAAAGAGCCGAAAAAAGGAAGCAAACATTAAACAAAGAAACAGTGATATTTTCTACACATTTGCATTGTTTACGCCAGTTCTTAATTTTCAAACATAAATTCTGGTGTCAGATCGTGTCCATAAAATGGGCTATAAAGGACGCAGTATAGTTTTACAATACAAAATTAAGAAACTTTCAGTGCATGGTTAATTGTCAGTATTCAAAGAAAGGTAAAATAGAGGAAACAGAGGGCTGAGCATTATTCTTCTGTGACTGTGGTAACTTACGAAGGAAATTATTTTCAAGAATGCAATGAAAAGGAAGATATGTTCAAGAAGACGAATTCACAAGGTATGCTATTCCGTAAAAATATTCGAGCCAGCAAGGCAGTGAACTTCCCATAATTAATGCGTATCTTATGCGAATACGAAAGCTGGGGCTTTCAGAAAGTCTGGTATTATTAGCATTGGAAGGATAAGCAATGCTGAAGCCATCAATAAAAATATCACGATGAATAAAACGGAACATGATGAGTGCGAGCTTATGGCAGAAGCAAAATATGAACAAGCAAAACTTGTTGTCCTTGTTTGTTTGTTTCTTTTTTTTTTTTTGACAGTGTGCGGTCTTTGCAACTGAAGCATACCGGCAATACTGACTCAGCGCCAGAAAAAAAAAAACACGACATTCGCAGAAATGTCTGCTTGGCCAAACAGCATAACAATATTCTACCTGTAATGCGGCCGTGCAAAATGAGCAACGAAATTAAATGCATGAATTGGCACCTCAACCGGGAACTAAAAATAGCATGATGTGTAGTAAAAATCTCATTAATTCGGACTTCAAGGGAGCAGATTAACTATTCGTATTATCCGAAGGCAGAGTGATAAAATGCCCCCCTCCCACAACACCCACCGAAAAGAACAAACTGCCCAAAATACTGTGAAGCTATTCGCGAAGGCTCCACCGCACAAGCAGGTGAAAGCCCGTGACGAGCGCGCAATTTCGACGTGCCCGAAAAACAACGGGGATATTAGCGAGGCTAAGCATGACATCGAAACGGCGAGACTGCAAAAGCGGCACCCAGCTGGGTTCTGACGGCTGGAGAATGAGGCGAAGTTCAGAAACCGAAACTACGTGGTCAGGCTATTTTTGGCCCAACTACAGGGGCCTTCCTTCGTCGTCACGCCTACCGTTACGCTCATGTCAGAGGAGTGAGGGTTGCAATGCACCGCGCAAAAGTGCAGATTATTACTCGATCGCTTGCCGTTCCGGGGACACCTCGACTCGGCCCCCCTTCGGGAGACCCACACGAAATTCCGCAAGTGGGCTTTTCCGCATATAACATCTCTCCAAACTGAGGTGGCCGAGCTCACACTAGAAGTTAGGCAGGCGACAGCCCGAGTGTCATGGGTGTGGACGTCAATTATGTAACTCATTATGGGAGGAACAAACAAAAAAAAAACGCGCGCTTTCGCATTGTGACTGTTCGAAGCAGATGGTCGACCGTCTTGGTCCCATCACGTGGAATGCGTGGGAAGGCCCACATGAGGAATTTTGGCTAAAATCCAAGCTTAGCAGCTTCCGATTGTGATCGGATCACGCGATAAAAGACGGAGAACAAAAGTTGAGATGACGTCTTTGTGCGGACTTAACGACACACAAATCTCGCTCTTAAGATCATATGCCCAGACGTTGTGCTTCTGCCGCAGCACTTAGTATATAAACTTATCGAAACCGGTAATAACAATGCGTGTGTACGGAACTAACAGCTAATACCTGTCTGCAACAGCTCCGCTCTAGAAGGAAAGGAGTAAAAAGTTACTAAGTTGTCCTACAGCACACAACCTTATAAGGGTGTGCACTGGAGGTCAGCTTGCCCCTTTTTACTGCCATGTTGGGTGCGACAGAGCTCAAAGCACGTTTATCACCCCTTCATGCTCACAGCAAGCACAAGCTGGGATTCGTCGACTCTGCCGCAGAAAAGCTAAAAACTAAGGCGGGAATGCAATACACTCGCTTCTACGCGTGTGCTACGCTCTCTCCCCTTCTTCGGGACGCCAGTCCAGAGGCAGGAAAGAAATGGGGACGTCTCAATACACACGCAAAGGCAAAGAGTTTGCGAGAACCGTGTAAAACCTTTGACGCCGCTCGGGCCGACGGGAGAAGAAGTGCCACTGTTCCGCTCCAGTCTTCCCGTGGCATTGTATGGGTGCGCTGTCAAGGCCTCTCGGAGAGGGGGAGCAGGGCCCAGGGCCGAAGCGCGCGAGCGGCTTCGACTGCCCCGGGTATACAGGGTGTCCATGCTAACTTTAGCCAAGGGTTAAAAAATAAGATATTTGAGGTTGGCCAGGGAAACCACTTGCATACAGCTACCAGCCGGCTTGCTCATCATAGGCAATATTTTGTATTGCTATTCATTAAGGAGTAATTAAGATAATTTTTCTAAATGCGTAAATATTGACTTTAGACTGCAGATGTGAACAGCAAAGTTGGAGAGCACCTCCAGAAACCCCCATTCCATTTATTCGCAATGAAGAAAGCCTCACGTTTATCTCTTTTACGGTGGTTGAGGCGCAACTTGCGCCGTCACGCTTGCAGACTGGCTCGCGCGGGCGTCGCAACCACCGTCGACATATCGGCCTGCCGGAGCAGTGGGGTCGTCGCGCCATACCAGCGGCTGATTTCGTTCACTCAAGCCAGGATTGAGCGCAGCACAATCGTGGCGCGCGAATGCGCTAGTCACGTGATTTTTTGTATTTCGCGCACTTTCTTTGGAGCTCAGAAAAACGATACACGTGAGGCTTTCTTTATCGCAAATAAATAGAATGGGGGTTTCTTAAGGTGCTCTCCAACTTTGCTACTCACATTTGCTATCTAAACTTAATATTTACGCGTTTATAAAGATTATCTTAATTGCTAATTAATTAATTGCAAAACATAAATTGCCTATGATGCGCTTGCCGGTTGGTAGGTGTATGTAAGAGGTTTTTCTGGCCTACCTGAAATATTTTACCTTTTAACCCTTGGCTAAAGTTAGCCTGGACACCCTGTATATACGAGGAAGATTTTTCTTTATCTCAGGCGGGCGCCCAGAAACGTTGTCGGTGGATTCGAGTGGTCTTACAGCGCCCGCGTCAATGTACTGGGAAAACGTATGTGCTACTTAGAAAACAAAAGAGGACGAAATGGCGTACGACACAAGCGAAAAACACAGAAGCCCGTTGTGGATGAAATAGTAGCGAACAATTCTAACACAGAGGCCAGTTAGTTGATCACCTTCCCAAACGAATTCGCTGCTTAGAAAACACAAGATGACGTATGTGTCGTACGCAATTTTGTCATTTACGCTTGTGTAGCATGTCATTTTGTTCTCTCGCGTTATCTAAGTAGCGCATACGTTTGGGAAGATAATCAACCAACTGGCCTCTGTGTTAACATTCTTCCCTTCACTGGCCTCCCTTTACGGTCGCGCTCCTTTCAGTCCCTCCAATTTACACACCTTTCCTCACGACGCGGTTCAGATGTCTCCCGCGTGTGGGACATTTGCTGCGTCTATCTTTTCTTCCCAAAGCGTTCGCACTTATACACATTGCCCGCAAAAATCGTAACAGCGAAGTACAAGTGAGACTAACTATACACGGAACATACTTGTAAGAGCCGCGGCGGCACCGCTCGAAAGAAACTCGCTCCAAGCATCGAAAAACAGGCTAGCCTCCGTTTTTCGACCCTATTTATGCGCCCGCCTGGCCCGTCTGAGGGCAATTTCGCCAGAAGAAGGACCTAGCGAAAAAAAAAAGGAAAAGAAGTTGTTGGGGGTTGTGAGTGGAAGGCAGTAAGTAAGTCTAGGTCAGAGCCGACGAGTCTATTTTTGGCATAGTCGGCCACGGTTCACAACCAGCCCGCAAGCCGCAATATCATGCTGACGCGGCGGCGGTGGCAAGCCGTCGATACACACGCAAACAGATAAGCCAGCAGCGAGGCGAACTGGGTGACGTCATCATTGGCAACGGAGCTGCAAGCGACTTTGAAGCGCCGACAGCCTTTGGGAGCGTTCTTGGCATCCGGCGCACGTAACGCGGTGGGATAACTTCCTCGTGCGCGGAGGATATGCCGAGCATTGCGCGCGTCCGCTCAACCGCCGCCGACTGTATCTCAAGCTGTACGCTTTTGAAACAACGAACAGAGGCAGCTTCACAGACGCCTGACCTAAACAGAAGACAGACTTGAGTGTGCCGTAAGGTAAGCCGAGTGTTTTCAAAGTTTAAACACCCTCCTATCTCGTTACTTTTCATCTCCGTCGAAGGAGATTAGCAATTTTCCAGCTCTGTGAACCCTTATCAAAGTTAAAGCCCACCGAGTACGTTACGAGAAGTGTCAGCACGCGAAGAATGCTACAGCGCACGCTTAGATTTGTAGTGAGGCTTGAAAAATGATTGGAAGCTAGGGTGCGCTTGTATCGTTCGCTCTTTTTATCTTATCTTTTTATCTTTATCTTTATCTTTATCTTATCTTATCTTTTTCTCGTTCAATTTGCTGCGCCACTCTCAGGAACGGCGTAAAGGGTGCTCACGACAACAAAAATTGAAGCGCTTCGCCATTGGCTGATTTGTCCCATCACCCTGAGCGGCTGGTTTGTGCCACTTGCATTGCGTTAAGATATCACGGTTTAGCGAACCCCGAGTTAGGAAGGCGGGGCCTTTTGTCAGTAGTCAAATATGCTCGTTCGAGTTTTTCTTATTGACCCTCATGTTATCTGCCTGTCTCAGGCAAACGCATCACGGGGCATGAACTTAAGCCAACCGACATATTGCAGGTGATTATCATCACGTGGCGCGCCAAGTGTGGCTGGTTGTATTGATTAAAGCAACCCATTGAACTGTGCGGCTCGCCGCAAGGGGGGCGGGGGGCTCCGGAATAATTTCAATCACCTATTGTGTTCTTGCTGGGCTCTAAAATTTTCACTACCTGGGCGTTGTTGCATTCGCCGCTGTCTTAATGCGACCGCCAAAATAGGGGTCGAACCCGCGACCTCATACCCAGCTAAAAGGAAAAAGAATGAGAAACAGATCAAAGGAAGCATACAGCGCACACAAAGATAGTTACACAGATGGATACCGCGCACAAAAAAAAAAATCTGCTTCCTCTTTACCCAGGCACGCAGCCTATGAGTCTAATGGCGCGATCTGCACTACCGTGCTCCAGCACCTCTCTATTCAAAATGGAAGGAAGGTATTTTCACTAAATCGAACAACTGAAGTAACATTCGACAGATACTAGTCTTTTTCTCAATGCAGCTGCAAAAATGTATTGCCTCGAGGTTCACTTTTGTTCATCTGTTTCTCATCTTTTCTTACTGCCTCCGGAGTCATAGTTTAACAGCTCAGAACAGGTAATTTAGATCTGCTCGCGAAATGTTGCGATCGTTGGCCTCTAGTGTAAAGGTGCTTGAGATCACTCACGGTGTCATACATGGCTAATCTGTGAGAACCTTCGCACTCCTTAAAAAGCGCGCGGCCGAGAACCGTATCAGTTCTTGACTCAGGAAAACGGCCCGCGCATACCGCTATCGCCAGCAAAGAAGAGCTCCCCTTTTGTGGGCACAAATCCGCCTTGTAGATACCTCGCTTCTGAAGTCTTCTGCCCGCCTCTCATCACCGGTGCGTTGCACTTTTGTAAACAGGGCCGAAAGAGCGTCGTCGGAAACGAAGTCGCTGGCACGCACCCTCTACCTGCAGTGGTCTTAAAGCTTCTCATATTACCAATGGTAATAGCTGACATCACCGTCAACGCGAGCCCTACATCGCCGACATCGCGGAGTTGTTTCCATCCTCCATGGCCTGCATCCACCGCGGGCCGAAAACGTAGAATCTGTCTCGTAAAGGCCGATTCACACGACGGACCGTTCGCCCGCGGCCCGCGCGCTACGTATTCATGCGTCAGCACTTTGAGAGGAGCGCTGCCGGCCGTGGCCTCTCACGGCCGGCAGCGCTCCTCTCAAAGTGCTGACGCATGAATACGTAGCGCGCGGGCCGCGGGCGAACGGTCCGTCGTGTGAATCGGCCTTAATCGGCCGCTGCGCCGCGAGCGTCTCGTCTGCGCGCAGACGAAATTATTTTGTTAGCGCATTTTTCACTTCTTTAATAAACTCAACGCAAGTGTTAGGCTTGTGTGGAAGCTTTCAGGGCATCTGTTTGAGGTTTTCCGCGAGAAGGGTCGGATTTTTACGGCTGAATCCACGTGTCATGTCCAGAAATAGCCAAGCTAAATACGAAATGATTTATTAAAATACCAGTGCAATAGAGGCAAATACGAAACCTCGTCTGCTCTTGCGCGCTTCTCCAGTGTGGATGAAGTGGAGCGTCGTCTGCTTTTCCTCTAGGTAATCTGTGCTTGCATGCGTCCATACCCTCCGTGGTAGCCGCGCGACCTTAGCGTTCTGTATCTAAGCAGAAGTTCTGGATTGAATTAATGCCTTTAAAACATTTGCATATAAAACATTTCCTATAAAACCTTTGCATTTGATCTTTAGCCACCTCCTGAAAATAAAAAGAAAATGCTCATCGCGCATCATTCGCCCTGACAAAAGTTGTGCCTTTCGTGACTACGCGAACTTGTGGCAGCTGTCAGTCAGATATTGTTGAATAGTTAACGAGTTTTTGCACGCCGCAGACGAGGGAGAGGCTGTACGGCACGCCGTTGCAAAGGTTTTTGATGTAATTTTGACCCGGATGGGGTTCTTAAACGTGCACCGAATTGACATTTTTCAAGCGCTAAGACAACGAGGACGATGAGGGAACACCCAACTAGCCCGATCCGCTACCCTTGTGCACCGAATATTTCAGTACGGGTGTTCTTTGGAAAACAGTGATCAATTTTAACGTCTCGAAGCTGCTCTCAAGCTGTGAGAGACGCCGTAGTAAATGGCTACTGACTAATTTACCAATTTAGACCACATGGGGCTGTTAAGCTCGCACTGACGTCGAAAGGCGCACGGGCGCCTTTTGCATTTCTCCCACACCGACCCGGGCGGGTAGGCAACGTTGCAGGGTATAGGATGCTGAGAAAAAAAAAATTACGGACGACACGAGAGGACGCAATAAGGGCGCGTGTTTGAGCAAACACACTCTAGCTGCGCCTGTCGACTCGATATCTGACAATCCACGTGTGAGAAACTGTGCAAGTTCCGTTGGCGGCTTCTGGGCGATTGCCCAGAGCCAGCAAGCATCGGAGAAGCGAACGTATACCAAAAGGTTCCTCTTTCGCTGGGAAGCCCACATATGTCCCCCTGGTTTCTCACTTGTCAGCGATTGGAATCAGCCTAGCAAGCATCGCGTGTAACTTTGGCTGTTCCTTCGGTTGCTAATTCTCCTTATCAAGTTGGCTTCTAGCAAGCCGAAAGGTTTCAAACAAAGAGCTAGCACGTTTGTAAGCACGCCCTTATAAAGCAATTCCTTCAGAAGAGCTATCTTCACTTGAGAATGAAAGAGCGAGCCCTAACACTGGCCAAAAAGCAACTGCAGCAAAATTTTAAAACCACCCTGGCATTTAGACCTCATCTGGTGTCCTCAATGACCGCGGTCGTCGTTTATTTTTTTTTTTTCCTGATAAGAAAGCGAAATGAGTACCGAACTGTGCTTCGTTTTCAAATGCAATTTACCATCCTGAAGAACAAGTCGTCCCTTGGGTGAGAATGAACATTCAAGAGAATATGGCGGGGCATTGTCGGGCGATACTTTTCCTAGTATCGTGCATAACAGTGACAGCAGAACTGCAATGGCTCGTTTATGACCTGTCATGATGCGTACTGAGCTTTCATGATGTATACCTTGAGCTGAAACAAAACTCAGTCGTACTCAATGATGTACTTAGAGAGGATATTTCCGCAACTTAATTCTCATGGGCGATCCATGTAGGAAATCAGCGTTTATGTAAATAATTGGCGCAAGGAGAAAAGAGTGTAAATAATTGGACAACAATGGATACATTTCGCGAAAAAGTAGCAAGAAAAGGTGTCAATCTATCTCGAACCTTCGGTTCATTGTGAAGAGGTGGATAAAGCTATCGCCTTGACAGTTGCGGTTCGCTTGTGCAAGTCCGGCAGTACGTTCCATTCAGATTACAGCGGACGGAGGCCTTATCGAACCTTGCTCCTTAAAAGGGTTTTTACAGAGCGTGATTCAGTGGGTATCCTGTATAGCTGGAACTCATTTGACGTTATGTTGAAAGACAGGGGCTCCCGCAGACTTCATGCGGAACACGCTGTTAGACTTGTCTGAGTAGTGCCTGCGTTGGGTTCACCGCTTAAAGCGCCAACTAAGTGTCGCCGTTCTTTTCAAGAACCTCGACGCAGTCAGAAGATGGCGCTGGTTGTCACGTTTGCTGCTACCGTGGTCTTAAGCCTTCTTTCAAGCGGATTTACGCAAGAAAACGTGAGTCAGAACTCTGGCAGTTCCCGTCGATGTCGAGTTCGCCTTCTTTTTTTTTCTTTTTTGAATGTACAGAGCGGCGCATTTTTCGATAAAAATAACGAACTTATCGATTATCACAGTATTGTCTTCTTGGCGGTTTTCGAGGCACAGTGATGCGAGAATTATAAGTTTGCTAAAAATGAAGTGATATAAACCTCTTCGTGAACTTTTCTGTGTTAGTGGCCAACATAACTGCATTGTTTAGCCAGCATTTTCTTGCTACAGTTTTGTACAGGAAGTTTAAAACGCGCGATAAGTTTAATTGTCGTTGTTCGGAGTTATCTCCTTCAATGAACAGCCTAATATTTATACCTTTAATGTCAGAAATAGCTGCGTATCTCGCAGTTGTTTCTAGCACAGTACACTTTGTCGCACGACATGCTAAGAATGCTTGCATGTCCAATTTTTTTCGTGAAATATACTGCCTATACTGCTTTTACAGCACGACCCGTGATATCATACCGACTGCTCACGGAATAGAGCAGGAGCAGCTGCCAGAGATTTTATGTATCGTTATCACGATTGCGCTGCCAACATGTGTACTTAAGCTGTACATGGAGGGGAAAAAAAAAACTCGGGATGGAACGCGAGGCCGTGCGGCCAGTCGTCGCAAGCCAAGTGCTCGTGAAGCCGCTCCCTACCCCATTTTTCGCTCTCCAGTCAATCTCCCTACCCAGTAAATCTCTAATGTTTTGGCGTCGGCATGTTTCAGTGCGCACGCCTGCGCGGCTCATGGCACGGGTGCCTACATCAAGGAGGTTGATCTACAGTACGTTTGCCGCGCTCGTCCGCGCATGCGCGCGCCTAGAGGGGTTAAATATTACCCCAGGCTATCATGTGGAGTGATCAAGGGGGACATACTCTGTCCTTTTTATTTTTTACGACTAGGCTTCAAGGCTCTCGCCAAACGCTCCCTCTTTAGTTGTTTTTTTCCCCTCCCTGACGCTGGCTTACGGTTACACTGCAATTTCTTTCATGCCTAGCATGACCTTACTTGTCACGGACATCACTCCTTTGATGAAACCGAAACAGCGTGAGTGAAGAAGTTAAATTATAAATTATTTACCGGTCGTAGGCCAATAATGCAAGTATTGTAATGTCATATACATCACTGCTAAGAAGAAAACATGCAACTAAAATTGGGTGTCTGTAGTCCTTTAAGCGTACAGAGGGAGGCGTCGAGTTTTTGTCTTGTGAAAACGGTAGAACTAAGTCGCGAAACAGACGTAAACCATTTTTCTGTGTATAAGCAGTTCCGAATACCTTTAAAAAATTACCTTCAAGGAGGCCTTAATACATTACAATCACCAAAAACTTTCCTTTTGGCAACGAAGTGTACGGTACTAAATTTTTTGCTGTTGTTAAAAAGCAAAACAAACCTTTTCTTTTGAAGAAACATGCATACGAACTTGCTATATATTATATGGAGTCGGGGGCATGCGTAACCTTAAGTCTTGCAGTTCACAGATGTTTGGAACGCTACTGACGACGCTACGAACGACACCGCTGTGCAAGAACAGCCTGAGATCACAATCTTCAGCATCGACAACAGAACTGACAAAGAAAAAGTAAGAAAACACGCATGTCGATCTGAACGACTTCCTGCCGTTGCATTGCGTATATCTGAAGGCACAATTTAGATTCGCTGAGCGCTGTCTTGTACGTAACTCTTCTTGTCTCGTCTGGGCGCAGTTTTTAGAGGCCATCAAAAACGCTAGGAAGCTGTGGAATGGCGACTACGTCTACCAACGGGACATTCGAATCACCAAGGCACAACTGGCGCACATCTACGGAGTGGACATTTCGAAGGATGAAACGTCCTACGTTTGGCCCGCCGCGAAGGTGCCGTACTCCATTGGGAGGAAAGGTACGATTTAATCTTTTTAACGCCGCTGAGCCTGGGAAGGCAAGTTGCTGGAGGAACTTATCTTTCCTCAAAGTAGGAACACTTACAATAAGAGTACCACGCCGGTTGGCGCTGGAGCTGGCTATAGGGGGTGTTCACCTGCTTCACGACGCCATCTATATTGTCCTACAGCGCTGTTTCAGCCCTGCTCGCCGCTCAGAGTACGCCGGTACGCCCAGCCTTTGCGCGTCATTTCCGGACACGCTGGGCGTTATTCCCGTTCTGGAGGCCAGAAGGGCACAGGCCAGGGGCGTATTAAGGCCTTTTCTTCTGTCAGAGACTGGATTTAAGCTCAACGCGACCTTAAACTCGGAGAGCAACGGCGCGGGTACTAGAACCTTGAAAAACGTCCGCGCCTTCAACACCCGCTAAACTTAAGTTGAGCGAGAGCGCGAAAGACACTCTGTAGATAAGATGATAAGGCACTGAGTGGCTCGCTGTGGGCCGGGAGGCCGCTGCCGCACCCACGGCCAGATTTCCGGTCGTTGCTGCTGCAAGGGTCCCAAACCTGCTTTCTCTCGACGACAATATGGCGCTCGAGCGTAGCTGCTGATGTCACGTGAATGCCCCCTGACCCTAACTTACCAGGGTCAACGTTGCGCCTCGTCTGCGACAGAAACATTTGAAGATGGTTTTGTGAATACTTGGTATGATAGCATTGTTAAATAACGGATACTAAAAGCTTTTTTTTTCTTTCTCAGTGCTCGCCTTTGCGCAAGAAATCCGAGATGCCATGCGGCAGTGGGAAGAGCAAACATGCGTCCGCTTCGTCGAGCTATCGCCGGAGGACAAGAACGGGAACAAGAACGCGGACCACGTACGCTTTGTGCAGTCTCGGTGGTGAGTGTTTTGTAAATAACAACGCATGCGACAGTGGCAACAGCGAGGAAGCAATAAATGAAAGGCGCAGGAGCAACTGTCTTCATGCCTGAATGGTTTTTTAATAACGGCGGCTGTCAAATTTTGCGAAGACAAATGACGATGCAAGAGCTTTTCGACAAACCGAATAGTTGAGCTCTTGGTCGGCGAGACATCGCTGCATGATGTGTCGCATTTCTGATTGCATTACGGGTTGTATACTTATAAGTAACGTCCACTCGAGAAAACGAGAGAAAGTAGTGGCATTATGCAGCAGAACAACTAGGGCCGACTGTTAGACTTCGGGTTGAGGGCCCTCAAGCTGCTTCAGCCTTTAACGTCAAACCCCACCGTGTGAACGGAAATAAAATGCAATTAAGTGTAAAAATATTCTTGCAGTAGGTGCAAACAGTCCTGCCAAAGCATTTTTGATCTTTAGCTCGGGTTGTACGCATCCTTCTATCCTAATTACAAAGCTCAACTAAACAAAATCGAGTTCACATTGACGCATATATGCATTTGGAGTAAGCGTTCGCCAAAGCCCCCGCATGTTCGTTTCAGAGGAAATTATATAAACATTGGTGTTATAGAATTAAGCAACGTTATCGAAATATTCGGGTAGAACTCATGAACTAAAGTCTCCTCGAAGCGTAACTGGCGAAGACGATTTCTTTGCTCTTACAATTCCGCAGTGCCTGAGTCACCAGTTGTTTGGCATCCGTTAATGGGAACACTGTAACTGAGCAAGAAAAGGAAACGGACATCCGGTAAAATAACTGGGGAATGGGCTGAGCCTATACAAGAAAACCCCACTTCCCATCTCGTAGTGTCAGAAGCTTACGATCGTAAGTTTTACACTCAGATGTGTAAGCGTGACTCCAGTCTGATTAGATAGCATGCAACCAGAAAGAATAAAAAAGAAACATCCCGTTGACGATTCATCGATTTCAAAAAACTGACTGAAAATGTTCCCTGTCATACCCAACAAATCTGGAAAAAAGCGGTTTTGAACGGGATAGAGTTTATGAGCACGATTTTTTCATATATTGTAAGATTTCAGTATAACAATCGCTCAGAATCGAGCCCGTTACTCCTTAACGATCATCGGTTATCTTGCCTTTGCATTACATGCCCTGCCCATGCCCATTTCTTCTTAACTTCAACTAGGATTTCGACTAAAATTTCGACTAGGATTTCGACTAGGATTTCGACTAGGATTTCGACTAGGATTTCGACTAGGATTTCGACTCGACACTACGACATAGACCAATAGAAGTTTGCCGGCAGAGGTGTAGCCTGAAGTTTCAAATAACGTGTTTGGAAATTGGCGGGAAGGCTACTAGTCAGCCTCCTTAGCCCATCGCTTGTCCCCCCTTTGACGGCATATTCTAGAAAGCGCTGAGTTTGAAGGAGCAAGTTGTGAGAGACAGGGACCAACTTTACACTGACAACTTTCCACGCCGAAGACTATTTTTCTTGCTGCACGCCTTGTTGACTCTCACGTTTTATGCCTCCGGGAAACTGTCATAAGCACTGCAATACTAACAGCAGCCGTTCGCTCACTAGTTGGCGCATAATGGCGGGAAAAAAAAAAATTGCGCGAGATTTTCTTGGTCGGAGAAAGGAAACCCACACACGAGGAACAAATGCGCATGCATTTGTCATGCGTGGTTCCTTTATTAGTCACCGTACCTTTCTAGCGGGTCATTTGTCTGTCACCATAGTTCCACTTTTGCATGCTCCCTATATTTTGACAAAAATTCTGAATTTCGTCGTCTTGTCGTTTCGTCATTTGTTCAGGGCTTACTCGTACCTCGGAAGACAAGGGGGGCTGCAGAAGATCGGAATACCCAGCGTCTATTTTCCGGACACGGTGAGTTGAAAAGTGCTAACCGGTGTATGCATAGTCGTGGACGAAAGTTTTCGAGATTCCGAGGTAAAAAAAATTATTTCTGCGCGATCAGGCAAAACAAATTGAATAACAGGTTATAACCATGAGGAGACAAACGTGCTCCATCCGCTTAAAATCAACGCCTGACCGGCTAGCGATGCGACGCAAAAATTAATTTTTTTTCTCAATCCATGACTGCAGTCCATAACTATAAAGACGCATCCATTCTAGCCTGCGACGCACACGCTGGGATCAGCGGTATTGCGTTCCTGGCATTTCCTGAGAACAAGGTATAGAGGTCATAACTAATAGAGACGGTATAATCATCAGTGTTCCAGCCTCTTTGGTGCTCCTGGTTTGAATCGTAAAGAGTACCCGCGCCGTTGCTCTCCGAGTTTAAGGTCGCATTGAGCGCAAATCCCGTCTTTGACAGAATAAAAGGCCTTAATACGCCTCTGGCCTGTGCCCTTCTGGCCTCTTAAGGCCAGAACGGGAATAACGGCATAATTCGAATCATTCCTGCGCAGCATTACGCTCACCTGATTGGTCACACCCTCGGCTTACGTCACACGCACGCCGAGAGCAACCGGGACACGCTGTACCACGTGGCCTGGGACTCCGTGCCGGAGCGGTACCGGTACAACTTCGACCACGAAAGCCCTGCCTACGGTCCGCGCTCATGGATCGCGGCCCCTGAGTCCGAGTACGGGTTCGACTGGAGCGCGGTCATGGCCGACGAGAGTGAGGTGCGTGCTCAGCAGTTCAAGAAGTAAAGGCAGTGATGTCAACTACAAGATTTCGTTCGTATAGTTAGCCTATGAACAAACATGTCTCTGTTTCTACCATTTTCTTTTCTTCCCTGTGCGCGCTTACTGTGTCTGGAACTTCCATATTCATTGTGCAAACTCAGAATTACACTTGAGCACCGTGCATTGCCGTGTACTTTGTAATGCAATGTTTATTCATTTTCCGTGATCACTGAGGTTAACAGCGTGGTACGAACGCCAGGTTGTGAGACAGGACTTGCTTAGCATTGGTTTCTTACGCGGTGCATGACGCAGACTTCGCCTTTGTGACAGACAGAGAAATAACGGCCCATATATCTGTCCGCGTTCATCGCGGCGAGAGCTAAATGGCCTTCCCCATGAAGGTGGGCAGATGGTGAACGAGGGCGCTCCACGAAGTCGGTCCGCCCATACGGGCAATGCAGTTCTTATCGCTGACGCTGGTGGCGCGACATTTGCGTGCTGTGCCGACAACGTATTGTAAATAGGCGGCCTATGAACAGACTCCCAACGGCGCAACAGTTGCCTAGATTTTTATTTAGATTTTTTTGTGCTCCGTGCAGAGCGTCGACGGTGACGTGGACTTCATGTTGCAAGACCGACGGGTGGTGTATCCGACGGACCCATTCTACCTCTACAGAACATTGACCACGGAGCATGCCTCTTTCTTTGAATACAAGAAGGTCAACCAGCTCTACAAGTGCAATGGTATGAGGCTCTCGCTGTTTCCCGCTTCATCTTCGTCTTCAGGTTCGTTATTATTATTACAGCTAAGAATCAGTGCTATAAAGCTCTTTCTGGCACATTAATTTGTCCCATCAAACAAAACAAATACTCAGATTTGGCTTTGCGTCGGTTTGTTTGAAGTGATCGGGACTCTGCTCTTAGCAAAGAGGAGCCACTGGTTTACGAACACCTGGATATTGAGTATTGCTTACGATGGGGGTCTTTCGGGTAGAAGCAGCTCCTAAGGCAAGTCTACGTCACATGCACGCGTGCCCACTGGGCGCCGACTCTGTCACACTCTCTATTTTACTGCACAGCCGTCAACTACGTGTTTGATATAAAGAGCAATGAAGAAGCACTTGCGAAGCAGTGTAAATCATTTGGCGAAGCTTACAAGAGCCCCATCTTTTAAGTACCGCATGATGAAATCAGTTCTAATGCCTTTCATAAATCCATTCTGCATCAGGACAATTTGTGCCCCCCCCCCCCCCAAAAAAAAATCGTTTTCAAGCTATTAGTCCCCTCTTCCAATCACTTACTACTGTGTAGCTAAGACAACATGATATTACAAAGCCCCTGAGCAATGAGCACGAACTAGCACAGTAAAGCAAGTTTTGTTAAACTGTTTCCTCAACGGTGCGCTTTGTTTTGAGCGTTCCATTTTCCGAGTTCCAAGTCAACTATCTGTGTTAGCGCCGGTCCTGTCAAGTCTTCTTTGTGTGTGTGTCTTTTCTTTTGCGTTAAGTCCCCCAGCCCTTAGCACCAATTAGACAAACAACAAGTTTTTTGTTTTTTTACTCCTGTCTCTCTTAGCTACGTCGTTTTAAGAGCGACAGTTCCGCTATGCCACTGCGGAAATGGCCATGGGCCCCTTTGTCTCATGTGCATGCATGCTCGCAGAGCGATGCCCCAACGTGAGTTCCAGCCGGTGCATGCATGGCGGCTACCTGGGGCCCCAGTGCGACTGCATGTGCCCGCCGGGAACAGTGGGCGACCACTGCGAGCACAGGGTGACTGCTACCAAAAGCGGTGAGTCCTACCTGCTTCCGAAAGTCGGCGGCAGTGGAACATAGCGGCGGGGAGGGGGGGGGGGGGGTCGTTAGCATGAAGGTGAAGCAATCAGCAAGAACGATAAGGGCCTTTGCCCATTGCCATCCTTGCGATTAAAACATGGAGTGACGCCGGTGAGGATCGGAGAGCTGCGAGCTACACTCCAACACGAATACGCCTATACGGGCGTAAAAAGGGAGCAAGCTCTTTTATTCCTTGCTGCTTAGAGTGTGGGGAAAACGACATGAAGGTCTTAGAGCCTGGTTATGTTGGTATTGAGGGTGATTGTGGGGATAAGGTGCGGGCAGTGGTGAAGAGTGTAATTACGAATGGAATAAGTAGAGCGAATGTGCCTCACGCGCAAGCAAAAAAATGGGGGGAACGAGTGAGAAAAACGAGGACTCATTGTGCAGATTTTAAGGCAAATAAACTAAGAGCGAGGCACTCCAAGTGCGTCTCGCACGACTGTCGTAACAGGCGGCCTATTCAGTGACTGCGTGCCGTCCGGTATATATACGGGCCCAAAGCGAATGCAGATAGTGATGCCCTCGTGATGTGAGCAATCAGAATGATATAAAGTCGATGCGGCCAATAATAACAGGATATCACTCATCTTCGGCTACAACGACAATATGCTAAGCCGATTTACCTACGTTACCATGGGCTTTTTTTTTTTTTCTAGTGCACGTTGAGAAACGGCACTTACAACACCCGCCACACGCGGCGTGGTATACATGGGTTAGACGGTAAAAAGTGAACTGCGATTTATCTAGCTTTTTAATTCACCGAGGTTTGCACATAAGTCAGCTCTGCATTTTACGAAATCAATGTAATGTGACACCTGTATTATTTTACGCTTGGTACAAGCAAAGCTCATTTTCCACCATTTTCCGAAGGGACAGCTTCGTTTGCCTTTCATAGCCTTAACTCGCCGCGTGACAGCTTCCGAGCGCTGTCATAGAAGTTAAGGTCAGCGGGGAGCACACTTAATCATCAGCTGGAGTTTATTCCAAATATGACAATAATTGCTAGTGTCTAGATAGAAGCCCTTGAAACGGGACGCACAGTCTAAACTTAACGTATTCCGGTATCTTTTCAGGTATCTGCGGCGGAGTGGTTCTAAAGAACAAGACCATCAACTTTGTCTCGGCGCCATCGGCCTACCATTGCACCTGGTGGATCAGGGTAAAAAAAAAAAAATCCCAGTCATTCTTGCACTCTACAGATCAGATGTACTCTTTGCCCGACATCGATGCTTCCGCTGACAGCTTTCGTCCGTTTTCTTTGACAAGACCATTTTAACTGAGAATTTTTGCTTTCTCGGCGCCCATTGTGAAGAACTGTATAGACACTCTTGTAGTGAAGGTGTTGATCCAAGCAGCCTTCGTCAAGAGTGTCCAGCCCGTCAGGTTTTCCTTTTGGTCATGCAGTATAGCTCGTTACACATGCTCAGCGTTCCAGACCTCTCGAGGGAGAGAGGATCTCTTGTCCTCATCCCTCTGGGGTGAACTTGAGGCTCGCGGGAGTACTGTCGAAGCACGGCTGAGAAGAAAGCCCCATGGTCTGTGCAGTTTTGACAAAGACTGCGCCTTTCTCTATTCACAGCGCTTGTAAGTTGGCAGCACGCTACAATGTCACTGATGGATGCCCCATTCGCATTTAAACAGATGGGTGTTAAATTGGGCTATTTGACACTTGAAAGTAAGAGGGGACAGACAGCGCAGAAGAACGGGACACAGGTGAAGACAAGCGTCAGCACTCCACCCGTCTGTCGTCTTGCTCTGTGTCGGACTCTGTGCTGTTCACCCCCCCCCCCCCCCCCCCCCCCCCTCATTCGCGACCGTTCGCGTTTCTCCACCTCAAACAAAAGTCACTGTCTTTCGGTATGCAAGGTGAGCTTTCGTACATGAACAACCGGTGCAGTTTGTTCCAGTTACAGATACGAAGCTGAGTTTCGTTTGCATGCAAGCACCCTTGCGGTGAACTAACGGCAGCGCTGTTTTTCACGCGCGTTCATTTGACCACAGGCACCGCAGGGACACCGAGTGAGCGTCACCTTCGCCGACTTCTCCGCCGACAACTCTACCCACAGCGTGGGCAGCTGCGACCTCTACTTCGAACTGAGAAGCCGCGACCTGTACAGGGGCGAAAGGTGAGCACAGTGACAAACACTAGCAGAAATTCGCGCGAGACCACGCTTGCGCAGAGATTGGAGATTGTTACCGCCGATGTGGCTCAGTGGGCGCTCGACCTCTGAGCCCGAGGATGCGGGTTCGATCCCTTCTGCGGCTGCCGATTTGGTTTGGTTTGGTTTATGGGGTTTAACGTCCCAAAGCGACTAAGGCTATGAGAGACGCCGTAGTGGAGGGCTCCAGAAATTTCGACCACCTGGGGTTCTTTAACGTGCACAGACATCGCACAGTACACGGGCCTCTAGAATTTCTCCTCCAAAGAAATTCTAGCCGCCGCGGCCGGGATCGAACCCGCGTCTTTTGGGTCAGCAGCCGAGCACCATAACCGCTGAGCCACCGCGGCGGCGGCTGCCGATTTCAATGGAGGTAACATGCAAGGAGCCTGTGTACTGTGCGATATCAGTGCACGTTGAAGAGCCCTAGGAGGTCTAAATTAAACCGGAGTCCTCCACTTAGGCGTCGTCCATTGCCGATGTGGCGCCCATATGACATGCCACATGTCTGGTGGTGTACCGGGTGTTGTGCGTTGCGACATGATGAGTGCCGCGTGAAGTGATGTATATGGCGCGTATAATCACATCATTCCGACAGAGTTAATAGGCGTTTAGGAAGCTTGTTAAGACAAATATTAAGGACCGCTAATGTCTACTCGTCTATATAGAGGGTAGCGTGCACATGTGTTCATACTGAATAGAAGAAGGCCACGTGTCCGGCTGAAGAAAACTGCCGAATAATTATTATTTATTTAGAAGGCCCCGAAATTTAAAAGGCCCCGACGACTAAATGTATCGTTTTCTATTTTAACGAAAAGATATCGCCAACTTCCCGTTCTCGTCGCCTTTTTTTTTTTTTTAGGAAAGCTTCGAAGTTAATGACGCTCCATTCCCTCAGAGAATTGGAAAGTACCATTCGAAGCCTCGCAAAAATTTTTTGCAGCATTTTTTTTTCTGTTTAATTGTTGAGCAGTTTACTGAAGGTTCTTTCTTCGACGATGTTTTATAGCGTGAGCAAGCAAACCATTCCCTCGTGTTTCGTACCTTAACTGTTTTCATTATTTTTTGGCAGGTACTGCTGGTACGAGCTACCGCTGGACATGCCACTCTACGCAAAAGGGAAAGACTTCCTTGTAGACTACTTCGGTTCCAAGGACGCAAACTTCAACTTCACTCTCACAGCGACGGTGTTCAAGTGAACAAGACGAGCGCCAATGAGTGTTCGGAAGACATCAGGACTTCAAAGAGCTGTCACTTCCCACTTGTCGTGAAGTCAGAGTGGTGGCGTAGCCCTGGGGGCGCGCCTGTTGTCAAAAAGGCTGTTGGAAGCAATGTTCTTTACACACTCAATCATCCAGAACGCAGAGAGATCAAACGGTATTATACCTCATGCGGCTGCATGACTGCTAGTGTCACGTCAATTGGCGAGGGAACTTTAATGAGAGAGCTTTTATTTTATTTAGTCTGCCGAGACTAGCGAACACGTCACGAGGCCCCTTTTGTGTTATGTTTTGCTTTCAGAAAAGCTGTTTGTTTTTTTGTTTCTGTCTATGTCCATTTGTGTATTTGCGAGCGGAAAAGTAAGTCTGCGAAATGTTCGTTTGCTTGTTTGTATATCTCTGTGTCCGTTTGTTTGCGTGTTTGTCGGCGAAAATGCAATTTCGCCAAGTAAACATGCTGTGTAGGTTACTCACACTCAGTGAAAGTGATGAAGCCCCTTTTGCTTTGTTATGTTGCTGTGATTTTACAAAAAGTCGTTTTTGTTTGTTTTTCGGTGCAAGAACGATTCTGGCCAAATAAAGCCAAACTGTACAGATTACTTATGCAGATTATTCATGGAAGCTACATCGCGCACCTATACACCTAAACACACGTATATAGGAGATCATATATAATTAATCAGGCCAGTGACTCATTAAATATCTTCAGTAGTACGTTAGCTTGAACAATTTGTGTCAGATGCGGCTAAAAGGCACGGTTGAACGCAAAAGCTGATGAACTCTTAAACCTCCTCTGTGCGAATTGACACGACACCTGTATTACACCTCTTTCAAGAGTGTCCATTCACAGAACTGTAGCGGTCTTGTGGTCCAGTGACGCCTCAATAACATTCTAATGCGCTGCGAGATGAACCCGGGAGTTTTCGGTTACGACGTTATTAGCGGCGTTATACAACTTTGCCGGCAAGAGAAATCGTAAACATCTCGTATAGGTCATAATCTGCGATTTCCCGCGGTTGTTCATTCCATAGAATCTTGAATGCAGTGCCATTGCATTTGCCTTACAGGAGCATTCTGCGGAGGCGAATGTATACATTTATAAAGTGCGTATTTGAGCAGGCTTTACAGTATTGTTGCTATTCGTTTTAAGAGCATGAATGCAGACGCAAGGAAACTAAAAACTGGAAAGGACATGGCAGGCCCATCGCCACCAGAAGTGGCTAACACCTGCCTGCTAGAAAAAGAAGGGAGAGAAATAATATTGGCATAATAGTAGCGAATGAACCAACCAAACAGCAGCAACCTTTCTTGCGAAAAATTTATGCGGGCTGGTTCTTGCTCTGTCCTCTGGGGGCAGCTCCCAGACAACAGTTTCCATTCATGAACGAGGCTCATGCTGTGCAGTTTAGTGGCGCTTTGTTTAATCTTTTTTATAGTTACTATCGATGCCCTCAAGACTGAAGGCCTAGCCTTCTAGGGAACTGGGTTCACGAACCATGACCTCGCCCGACGAGTGACGAACCCACAGTAAGAATAAAAGAAACCGATTCCAAACCAGCGTTTTCAACGGGGAGCAACCGCGAACGTAGCGACGGGATAGAGCATTCGGTCTAGGCTCTCGAGAGCGCAATGCTCGGACTACAACAAAACGGGCGCTAAGACCTGACCGCGACAAAATAAACACACCGAGGCGCGAATGGGACGAAGCGGCATAAGAAACCAGGCTGCTCGCGTAGCAGTCACTCACGCCAAACAGCCATTCCATCTTCGGATATGCCGCTTCCATTTTCTGTCTTTCTGGCAAGGCGCCGCCCTGCCGTCCGTGCCGATCGCGACAGCTTAAGCTGGCCGCCTGAAGCATGACCAGCAGCGCCCTCTACGCAACCCCTTCCGACGAGCTGCTCTCGCCGGCCTTATCAAGTCATCGCACAGTGATCGCATACCGCATCTCGCGAGCAGCAGTTCTATCATGCGCAGTTTCGCTGCACCCGTACGCACCTCGATGACTGGGATATAGCGGGCGCAGTTTAAATGAATAAAAAAGGGCCGTAGAGCCTCACAAGGGAAAAAAAATATTTAAGAATATCGTGCAGCACCACTAGATACGGTGGGCACTTAAAGCCCTTACGTGGCAAAGGTATTTGAGCCAAAGGCCTTCACTATGAAGGCCTTCTGTCTAAAGGTCTTTCCACGGAACGCATTTGACCTAAAGGCCGGCACCCTGGCCCTGGGTGAAGAGCTTTTTCACTCAGGGGTACCCAGATGTTTTGGTGACGAAGTCCCAAACTCCCTCAGTGCGAAGAATTGACACAACTATGTATATTACAACAGGTTGGAGAGTGTCCTTTCACTGGACACAGCGTAAATTTCGAAGTGCAGCGTAGCCACCCCCTCCGATAACCTCCAGGAACGCCTCTCGCGCTCTGTCCTTGCTGCATTGGGAAAGTGGGAGACTCCGGTTCATAAAAAATAGGCGAACTCCTTCCTTCTACAGTAGCGCCTAACAGTGACGGCTAAATGAGACCCGTAGCTTCTGGCGCAAAGCCACAGTTTTCCCAATTCGCCGTCGCTATTTCGCTTGCATAGTTCATCAAGATAGTCTCAAACATACCCGAACCCTTTCTACCTGCCTTTTGACAATATTCACGCCAGGTCAGTTCAAGGTAGTTCGCATTATATGCGTGACAGCACAACCAAATTGATCGATGAAGGGTTTATTGACAGCATTTAAATTACGAAATATACGAACAACCTGCCAACCGGCTTGTGGGCCGTCTGCCTCCCGTGGCAATGAAATCAATTCAAATAAATTCAATGCAATTGCCACCTGCCCAGTATGGCGCTCCTCAAGAGCCTCACAGGAACTAGTCAAGAGCGACCTGGGTCGCACAAGTGCTCTAAAAAAATCCGGGGGGCACTTTGACTGCGTAAAGTGCGAGGAGGCGAAGCGTTTTCCGCACCACTTTGAATGCCTATGTGGCACTGGTGACGTCACCACTGAATGACGTTACACATAATTATCGACTAATTAGTAAGTAATGACAAATTACTAATTAATGGCTAATTATTGCTTAATGACGCTTAAGCTTCGCCTTTAGGAGTGGAACGCGACAGCGTGTTGTAGCGCTGCCAGGGTCCATGGAACGCCACCACCCGCTCGGTGCGATGCCTTGCCCTTTGAACGTAACGCTTTTTGAGGAAAGGAATAAATAAACCAATTGTCTGTCATCTCGGTGGACACCTGAACCGTACCGTACAGGAAGGGAGGAAGTGGGAGTGAAAGAAGAAAGAGAAGTCGTAATGAAGAAAATGAAAATTGTATTTGAGGAACGGAAATTACGCAGTAACTGTCTCACATACCTCGGTGGACACCCGTCAAAAGCGTGACACCTCCGCTGACAGCCTTCTGTCGACAACGATGAGGCATTAAAGGTTTTCGCCTTCAAAATCGCGCAGATCGGTGTCTTCACGACCGGTTGTGCGCGGAGTGCCTTCACTCGCACCAGGTAGCAGATACCGCGTGTTTTTTTTTGTTTGTTTTTTAGGAGGTGCGGCCGCCGCGGTGGCTCAGTGGTTATGGTGCTCGGCTGCTGACCCGGAAGACGCGAATTCGATCCCGGCCGCGGCGGTTGAATTTCTTTGGAGGAGAAATTCTAGGGGTCCGTGTACTGTGCGATGTCAGTGCACGTTAAAGAGCCCCAGGTGGCCGAAATTTTCGGAGCCCTCCACCACGTCGTCCGTCATAGCCTGAGTCGCTTTGGGATGTTAAAACCCAATAAATCAAATCAAATAAAATAAATTAATTGAGATTATGTAAAGCAGACGAGAAATAGGCATTCCACCACTCGTCACCCCAGCGCAAGAATTTTTGAGCTAGCATCAATAACAACGCATATATATACGATTAAAATTACGCTCCTCCACCCCCCCCCCCCCTCCCCGCCCTCACTCGTAACTCGTACACGCGGGGCACCAGAAAAAAAAAAATAAAGAAAACAGCTCTGGGACTGGTCCTGCCCATGAACACGTCATTCGCGGACGTTCGGTTTGCGACTTCCGGTCTCTCCTGTCTCTCTTCGCCTTCCTGGATTGCGGCGTGCGTCGGATTTCTTTGCTTGTCACTGCGACAAATACAGTGCGAGTGGCTCCGGAATTCCCTAGATTGATTGTAAAACATTTTATTCGCCGGGAAGAGCTTGGCAAGAGGTCGCGTTAAGTGGTCGAGAGTACATAGCCCTCGACGACTTTGTCAGCCCACTCCACCGCCAAAACTTGCGTTCTGGGGTCAGAGCTAGCCAGCACGGTCTCCCACCGCTCGAGAGAAGGAGCTGTAACTAGATCACCCGGAGGTGGCTCTATTTTGCAGTCCCACAGGATGTGATCGTAGGTAGCACGTTGGCCACAGTGTTTGCAGTTTGGGTTGTAGAGATCTGGATAAATGTGCGCGAGGAGTGATGGGGTGCGTATCGATCCCGTCTGTAGACGACGCCACGTAACCTCTTGTTCTTTAGTAAGTCTTTTGTCTGGAGGGGGGAAAATTCTCCTCTCTAATTTAAAATGATTGGTGAGATCATGATATGTGATCATGGAGTCCTTCGTGAAATTCAGGGAGCCAGACTCATCCACTGCCCGGTCTACGAAACCTCGGGCTTTATTGTGGGCTGCCTCAGAAAGAGGCGGCAGAGGTAAATTGAAACCATACGCGCGAAGGCAATGCCCTGGCTCACGCTTGCCCGAGCGGGTCGCGCGGCGGCACGAGCAGACGACTGATCTCCACTAGGTGGCTGGATGCCGCATTCCTATAGTGAACTAGAATACTTTATACGCATTCCCGTTTTCCGAGACGAGCGTGAGTGAAGCCACCGTAAGTTGGACGGCTTGTCCCGGAAGTCGGGTGTCTGCTGTGTATTTCAATGAAAAAAGTCGCGTTTTTCGCCCTTTCATTCTCAGTTTTTTGCGTTGTTCTCGTTTAATGTCTGCTGTTGTATGAAAGTAACAAGCAAGCTGAACGCGCGAAATGTGAGCACTGTGTGCAGAATCCTGTAATTTCTGAGACACCGAAGAAAACAGGCATGCAGGTCTCACCCTGCCGCGGCAAAGGGGCACGTGCATTCAACACTACAGGTATAGTGTACTAGAATTCTAGTACACTATACTACAGGTATACAGGGTCTGTTCTGAAAGTAGTAGGACTGGTTTTTTCCTGGGCGAACGGGCGTACGAGAGGTGGTCTGCGCGTGCAGGATCGTTGAAGGGGGATATTGGGAATGCTGGGGAAAATCGGCAGTCGGCTCTCGGCCGTTCAAGAGAGGAGGTCGCTTGTACTGTGAACCCCTGTCGAAACGTCTCGTCACGCAGAATCGTCGAGCGTTTACTGGATCAGCGATACGCGATCAAATTTTGAGTAACTCTTGGTAAAAAGGGCAAAGAGACTCACAACATGATTAAGGAGGCCTACGGTGACGCTTCCATGGGTAGATCAGGTGTTTTTTGAGTGGCACAAGCTTCTCCGAGAAGGTAAGGAAAGAGTGGAGGAAGACGACCGCTCCAGAGGCCCTTCGACCAGCAAGACCAACGAAAATGTGTAGCGAGTGAAAAATTTACTTAACAGTGATCGTAGAATGAGTATCAGAAGATTGCTGATGATTTGAGCATTCCTCAAACCCAAGTTTTTGAGATCGTGACAGAAAACTTATCAATTAGGAAAGCGTGCGCGAAGTTGGTGCCGGGAGTGTTGTCAGAGGAGGAAAAGGCCAACCGGTAGGATCTTCTTCATCATGTGAATGAGGACCCCGATTTTTTCCCCAGCACAAGGCGGCAACGCTGCCTCAGCCCCCCTACAGCCTCGACTTGGCCCCGCCAGACTTTTTTATATTCCCGAGAATAAAATCGACGCTCGAGGGGAAACATCACGGATCGGTAGAGGTGGTTCAACAGGCCGTGACGAGGGAGCTAAACAGCATTCCGGTTCAGGAGTTCTTGGAGGCGTACGAAAACTGGAAAACTCATTGGCAGCAGCGTGTAGGTGCGGAAGGGTGCTACCTTGAAAAATTGTAATCGTCTGTACTATTCTCTTGAATAAATTTTGTTTTAAAAAATGAGTCCTACTACTTTCAGAACAGACCATGTATGTTCTTATCTGGTTCTTGTCTTCCGAGCGTAAAGGAGAAGTAGTGTAATGACAGTGTGGCTTGGTCATCTTAAAACCGAATTTTCGTGTAGCAAAGAAACGGCGAAAGATGGCTCGAATATCCTTACACTCGAATAGCTACTCGTTATACAAGCTGCCGCTGTTCAGTTTCGAGTTTGTGGCGGACGATGACTCTTCTCGTCGATGGCAGGGGATGTTTATCGCTTTAGGGTGTCATTTATCTCTCAGACTTGCTTTTAACCTAACTCCAAAGCACAGCCACATTTCAGCTGCACAACACGAGAGAAATGACTGACAGGAAAGACGAATGCTGCAGCACGCGTGAGAAACGGTGTTAGAAGTCAACTGCACCAAGCATCACGAATAAAAGCCCATTCAAGCATAACTTGCTACAGTACGAAACAGTACATGACACACTCCGTCGAAAAAGCAGTGCCACGCCTTTTTGAGGCGCTAATGTGAACCAACCGAACACCGCCGGCAACTCGCCAGAGAGTAGCCTCGCCCTCACTCCGGTTCGATCTAAAAATAATTCGGTAATATGGTCACTGCAAAGTCGGCTGCCTGGTGAAAGCTTCCACCTATTCTTTCTTGAATTTATCCCCCATCGATAGCATAATTTGGTCTTGAGCGCGGGAACGTACATCACAGTAAAGAGCAGAGTTGGCGACGCTAGCGCAACGGGACGACACAGAGTAGAGCAGACGAGGCTCCATACGAGCTGTGCGTAGCGCCGTCCTGTCGTCTGCTAGAGTCGATCCCGAAGGCTTTGTTGGTCTCCTCGCTCAGTTGACGGCGCAACAGGTAGGCATTGTTATGGAAAAAGACGAGAACGGCGAAAAGACGAAATGCTAAGTAAAAAAACAAAACTGAAAAACCGTGCTGAGGTCCAAGGCTGACTTCCGGGATAAGGCCGCATACTTTCGGTGGCTTCACTTTCGGGCGCCCGATGCGCCATCCAGCCCCCTAGTTATGGCCCTAGTGGAGATCAGTGGAGCAGACGATTTTCACGGCTACCCGGTGTGAGCCCGTGACGTCATGGCTTCCGTGGTTCCAGCGAATGACAGCGTTTGGTGGCCTACCGACGTCATGGCATTTTAGAGCGCAGTTCTTTGGCGTCCGTTCCTGGGTTTCGCGTCGTCGTCGGCGTCGGCGTCGGCCTCGTAACCAGCTCCGCCCCCAATGTCATGCTTTTCAATTGGTCGAAATGCTCGTGACGTCACAGTGCGCGAATTTCAAATGGGGCCAATTGTACTTTGGCTAGTAACCATGCAACCAATCAAAGGGATCGTACAGTGATGCTGCAACTAAGTTGGACTGAGTATAGTTAATTGCTTAATTAATCAATTAGCCTAATTAATATAGAGGAGAATGAAGAGGTCCCAAAAGACGCGGGTTCGATCCCAGCCGCGGCGGCTAGAATTTCTTTGGAGGAGAGATTCTAGAGGCCCGTGTGCTGTGCGATGTCAGTGCACGTTAAAGAACCCCAGGTGGTCGAAATTTCCGGAGCCCTTCACTACGGCGTCTCTCATAGCCTTAGTCGCTTTGGGACGTTAAACCCCACAAAACCAAACCAAACCAAAACCGAATGAAGAGGTCAGAAAAAAAGAAAAGAAAGACGCGCGCCGCAGCGACAACAGCGTCCGCGGAAGGAGACGCTGCTAAAAAAAAAAAAACAGATAAGTACGAAGCCGCGTTCCCTCCACCACCACGCACATCCCCACTCAGTAAGACGTTGCTCGTTTCATATACGTTGTGTCGAACATCCTAGACAGTTCCAAAAATTGACAGGTTAATGACAGAACACGATGGATAGAAATGCAATAATGTAATGTAAATATGAAATAGCCTAATTAACCTTTCTAGTTAGACCGCATAAATCTATAAAACCGAGAACGAAATTGGTTGAGTTGGGGAATCGAACCAGGGTCTCCGGAGTGCGATACGAGCACGCTAGCCACTCCGTAATGCCAGCTGAATGGTTTGGAATGAACAAAGGCGCGTCTAGCTAATACGGCGTCTTCGTTCACTCCCATCTTCCCCCTTCCCCTTACGGCGAGGTGCAGGTGTCCACCCAGATATGCGAGAGAGATACATTTCCTTTCCTCAAAAAATAAATTTACCGTCCAGCAAGGCGTACAGCCGAATTGGCGATGGCGTTCTGTGGACTCCCTGGCAGCGTTGCAAGACGCTGTCGCGTTCCACTCTTACAGGCGAAGCTTAACATGTTAACCACACATCAGTAACACACGCAGACAGCCAATGGACGCGTCATTCGCTGGCAGCACTTGATTCATCATTCACAACCACATTCTTAACGTACGCTCCCTTGCCGCACATGCCAAGGACGTACACCACGATCACATTCTGCGCCATTCCTCTGTACTTTGCTTTGCTGAAACCTGGATGGATCCCGAAGAGCCTCTCGAAATCATAGATTTCCTATACTGCTGTGGTGCTCGCAGAGACCACAACACAGCGGCGGGAGTCGCTATCTACTTGCGCACAGGTCTCTCTGCAATACCAGTCGAAATGTTTGGCACGTCACATGAACTTGGCGAACTGTGCGCCGCAAAGTTGCCCAACGGCTTGCTGGTAGTAGCTGCCTACTTCGCCCCTACCGCACTCACGAAAGACGTCGTGCACTTCCTGCAACTCGCATTAACCGTCCATCGATCCACACCGATGTTAGTAGTGGGGGACTTTAATGTTGACATAAAGACAAACAGCAATTTCCTAACACTTATGCGGGAGAACATCCCGTTCCTCTCGCTCGTAACGCGTCCCACGGCTGTGACAACCTCGCGAGGCACTTGTATAGATCTCGTCTTTGAGAATCAAGCATTGGTGTACCAATTCGAACATATATCACTCTATTTCTCCGACCACAAAGCTTCCTTCATGACTGTCAAGAACTGTTAGTGGAGTCTTTTTAAAGGAATACGTGTGAAAAATAAAAAAAAAATTCTGTGATAGCGCATACATGTGTTGCTCGATTTCTTTGCCTCAATCTATCGAAAAGGTGAAACAGCTTATTTGCTGCGCTCAAATTTCGCATTAGGAAGTAACGTAATCGTCGGTAATTTTTTTTTCCTTCCTCCAAGAGTGAGCTCTATTTCTCGATTTTAGTTGCAAAATCGGTCACTACGAGCACACCAATCGGCCCGCGAATTTTAAAAAACACTGTTTTAAAAAATTCATAATAAATTGTCAGCTCAGTTCCGAAGACTCATTCTTGGTGTGAATGCTTCTTATCAGCATTTGTAAGCATTGAAAACATTTACAAGCGACTTCTAATTCGTTGCATAGTTCCTTTAAAGCACAGCCAGAGCCAGAGTACTTTGGCCCAGCCGTGGCACAGGTACAGTTTCAAAAGGGTATATGCTTGGGCTTGTTGGTTCATAACTGAAAGGTGAAAAACGTAGCGCAAAGAGACGAGGACACAGAAATACGGACAACACACGGCGCTAACTTCCAACAATGGTTTATTTCAGAGAGCTCGCATATCTGGCTGATACGCTTTGATAGCACATGGTTTGACGGCGTGTTGGTTGTGATGTCGTTATAAAACCACCTTTCTTTCTGAAATACCATTGTTGGAAGTTAGCGCCGTGTGTTGTCCGTCTTTCTGTGTCCTCGTCTCTTTGCGCTACGTTTTTCACCTTACAGTTTCAAACTCGCGCGCGCATGTTGGAGATCGCTCTTGATGGCAGCGCCATTGAATTTTGTCACGACTTCAACATTTTTTTTTTTTTTTCTGTTGCGAGCTCAGCCGGCTCAGTAAACATGTTTCATACGCCATGTAAATTCTTGCGAAAAATCTTGTGATAGAGCCATGCGAGAGGCATGAGACTAGCCACTAGTAACGAATGAAACTTGGGAAGTGGGCGTTTTGTGAGTTCTCTGAACCCGTTGCCTACGAATCTAAAAAGCATTAGTATGTGTAGTACTTAGCATTATGCGCGCATTATTGTTAGAAGCCGGTATGTCGAAGTTCCCGTATGTCCAGTCGTTTTTTTTTTTTTTTTTCCTCTCATCTGTCACGTGGCCAGAACTTCCCGCCCATGACGTAGTGATCGCGCAACAGGGCAGTCCGCTGCACTGGCCGCTTGAAGTCAAGTACGGGAATTCCGAAAGTGAGTAGCGCCCCTCAGCAACCCAGCTGACGTTAGCAGATGCGATTCGAGTTCTCTCAGCATTCTTTGAAACTGCAGAAACACTGCTGAGCAGAGCAAGAACTTCTTGCGTACTGTTATGATCTGAACAATAATAGTAAACAAACAACATAAGAGTCATGTTTCAGCGGCGAAAGTGAACTGCGGCCGGCAGTGGGACATCACAGGCATGTTGTTGCAAGAAGTGGCTCATCAGTTTACCGAAACAATATGTGATGTCAACTCAAGTACTGAGCTGCGGTTTTTGCCGGACCATGCACGTCTGCGTTTGACAAGTCTGCTAGATGCTGGAGATGGGTGGAGAAAAATTCTGCCCCTGATCGCCCATCCGGATGACACCGGCAGAATGCTGTTCAACGCCGATCACGCAAGGTAAGTATTTTTGTGCGTAACTTTTCACCGTGCTTACTGATCTGATATGCGCATAGGCAGCTCGAAAACTACCAGAGAGGCAGTCGCAGCGGCGAAATACTGAAAACTTGGAGCACAACGGGGCGCAATCGGCCAAAAATATCGGACCTGGTAGACTTGCTGAAGCAGGCAGAGCTCCACAGAGCAGCCTCAATCGTCGAAGAAGGCGTACTACTGCAACGTAAGCATCGTCCAGCTTTTCGAACTTATCTGTCAACCGAAGCAAACGCCCGCAGAGGTGTCAATCGAAATTTACAGGGCCGCCGGACGATGATGAAGGCGACGTCGATCACCTCCTGGATGAGCCTAACCGAGAGCCTCCACCTCCCTTTCCTCCCGAAGAAGGCAATGGTAAGTGTGAGAGCCGCCCCGCTGCAGGATCGTCTGTGTAAGCTAATGCTGAGGAAAATCGGTGACTGTGAAAAAAAATAACCTAGGCTGTCGCAGAGAAGTGGTGCGAGATTATCTCCCACGGCAGGTGTACACTTGTACAGTGAAAGAAAAAAAAAACATGATTTCAAAGAGAAAGGTTACACGCAAGACAGTTTCCTATCCTATGCATTTTTATTTGCCTGATGGCATCCGGGAAATGCACTCTTTCATGCTTAAGACATTTGTGCAGTGCAGTAAGGTATCAGATGATACGCTTATTTTCATTTAGGTAGAATGGGCCTTATTGCTGTTTTTAACTTCAGAACTGAGTACAGTGCTTGTTCTTGAACCATATACCTATTTTGTCTACAGCAGTAGAAGTGTATGATGAACCATGCAACAATGTTTGTTTCTTAGACTTGTAGTGGAGCACAGTGGAGCATTTATGGCACGTACCTTAAACTCTAAATCTGGGTAAGGTAAGGAGGCCCTTGTCCTGACCTTTTGAGACCTGTTGATCTCAAGGGGTACCATAAGGACTTCTATACCACTGAGAAGCAAGCCCAGTTTTCTAGTTGTGGTGAAGACGGTACATATTTTTTTATGCTAGCTCACAGCTTACTGTCATAATTAGTCTGCCCTTTTCTTCACAAGGACTCGTAGATTTCTCTGCCTGTTGCACATTTGTGTTGCTGAAGTACAATATTAAGTCCATGCTCTTGAAAGGTGTGGGAGTAGTTGGATGTCCCTTACTTCTGTCCATTCAGCTTGCCTGTGAGCTGTTATACTGTCTGGCCACACCACACTTTTCATGTTCATATTTGTTTGCTTCATTTGATCTAATTTCAAGGTCCAATATCATATCGGGGGCACAGTAATGGGTTAAAAGGTGCCAACTGGGTGAATTCAGGATGTGGTCAATGAATGCAGTCGATCCACAGAGCACATCCGATGCATTTTTCACATCAAAGATATGGAGTCAGGACTGACTACATCTTGGGTGCGAACAGCTTTTCTGTCAATTCATCTCTTCTGCTAAGAGCTGAACGCACTTCATTCTAGTCGCCTTTCAGACTATACCACTGGCCAGTGCTCATATGCATCAATCCTTACAACTTGTTGACTGTGTCCTCTACACATCATTAGATGCTGTTGGACATAACTAGTCCGTCTTCCTATCTTTGAATTGTTTTCACTGCTGAGACTCTTATGTTGCGTTTGTTTGCACATTTTTCAGATGATGGGGCAGATGAATTCGAGGCACCCCGGTACAGGTATGACTATCTGGCACGAGCTACTAGCAACTTCTCCGATGTGCCACTCTCTGAAGGGGGCTCCAAGGTGGGGGAAGGAGCCTTTGGAGTGGTCTACAAAGGCACATTACCAAATGGGACTGTGGTCGCCGTGAAACGCATGAAAGAATCACTTCCAGAACAGTTCCTCGCAGAAGTGAGATTGCTACAAAGGTGAGAGGTTGGGCTTCTTTGCTTCCTTGGCAGTCATGACAAAGCAGTTGTTTTCGTTTCCAGGCATTCTCATCCAAACTTGCTGCCTCTCATTGGAATTTGCTACGACGCAGCCAACAGCTGCTTAGTGTACGAGTTCATGGAGCTGGGTTCCCTGCAGTCGTGCCTTGCGAGAGCGGTATGTTCCCTCCTTCAGGAAGTGTCTTCCATCTACTGTCTTGCATATCATTTACATAACTGTCACATGCACCATTTACAGAACTGTCCCATGTACTGGAAAAGGCGTATAAGCATACTGACAGAGGTTGCCGCAGCTATCCATTTTCTTCACACTCGCACACCATGTCTGATTCACAGAGACATAAAAAGGTAAGCTGTGCAGTTTTGATCATGTGCTGGATGTGCGCACAAAGCTGTGAGGTGGAAACCACAGATTTTATACGTACATGAATGTACCCCCAAAGATGTTCGATGCAGCATTAAGCAAGTTTTTTTTGTTTTTTTTTAAGCTATGCGAACTACAACATCACTTCAGTGGCGTGGCACTTCATCTGTTGAACAGTGTGCGTTGTGTGTGGGCGTTTGTTGTCAATTTTTGCATACCAAGAGTTTTCTGGTTATAGGTCTTTTTGCAAACGTAAACAGCCAATAGCATGCCAACTTTGCTTTGTTCTGAAGATAGTGCACTCATTCCATGCCCATAAGAGCAGACATAATGGATGGTGATGAGGAGTTCATATTTAAGGGGGCAAACTGGTGTGTTTCAGGGCTCCTTGCACAACCATTAGCACTTTAGTGTGGTTGTGACATGCACTCAGCAAGATATGTGGGAACCATGAGTATATATATCAGTGCGAGGTCTAGCGTTATTATTTTTATTTCTTTTTCAGTGCAAACATACTTCTGGACAGGAACTGGACAGCCAAGCTGGGTGACTTTGGGCTGATACGGCCATTGTCTGGGAATAATACGACAAGAACAAAGATTATCGTCGGGACAACCATCTACATGGCACCAGAGGCCTTCAGCGGTACCATCTCGACCAAGATGGACACGTTCAGCTTTGGCGTGGTGATCATGGAGGTGTTGACTGGTCTGCCGCCGTATACATCTGCAAGGGGAGACATAGTAAGTCTACATTGCATTTTGCACTTGCACTGTTCATTGCAGTTGACCACAGTGGTAGCCTAGTGGTGTGAGCTTCTGTTGTACATGCGGGAGGTGCAGGTTGTAGACAAAAATACCTTTGTGCCATGGTGCTCTTTGGCCAGAAGATGCTCTTGCGGCATAAAAAAACATCGCCATCATCATTACAGTTGTTCTCCGGCCCCAATGGAGCATTACAAAGTATACTTTGCTCGCTTAAACAGTGTAATGGGCATTGAAGCAGTTTTTATTGAAGTTCTGAAATAGGTGGAGAATCAAGGTGCAGCTGTTTTCATCAAGTGTGTATCAGCGAGGCCATCAACAGTAAAAAAAAAATTCCCCTTGGACTGCTAGGCTTTTTCACATAAAAGAATGGTGGAGGAAGTGCTACGAAGTTTACTGTTTCGAGAAATATTACTTACTGTGTTTGCTACTTGGCATAAAAAGGTGCCACGTTTGCGATAATAAAGGATGCTAAATTTGCCTTAAAGAAATCACTGCTGGGTGTCGTGCACTCATGGAAGAAGCTGCGAGTTTGCGTGCGTAGCAGTGTGAAGGATTTGCAGTGAAGATGATAATGCACCCATGCCGAGGACAACAAAGCTGTATGGGCTGTCTGAAGTGCCTGGTGGTGTGTGCGCTGGAGCTCAAGCTGCTTCCTGGGGCCCGGTCTTACATTCCGCGACTCGGTCTGCTTGCGCCTAGGTTCCCTCCTTCACCGCTTCCAGTGTCTGAATAAACCACCGGTCATTTGGTGGAGCTGCAAAGTTCGACTTGGAGATCCTCACCGTGGAGCTCCACAGCCGCACAATCCCAAAGGCAACACACAAGCCAGGTTAACAGCAAGCAGCCCCATTGCAGCCTATCACCTCTCTGGTGCCATATGGCATCGAGACCCCACTGTTTTCAGTAGAAACAACAAGCAGAATGTTGAAGTCTGGCTGGCCTTATACAACTGGGACAACTATGTGAAATTTAACGTCATCTTTAATTTCATTATTTGCAGTCCCACTGCAAGAAAACACTGTTATGTAAGGTCGTCTCTCCTGCCATGACAGAGGAAGACAAAGTTGGCCATTTACTTAAAGAATTCGCCGAAGACGTCTACAATTTTCTTATCGGAAAAGAAAGTCTCGAGTCCGTGTCTGACGTCATCCAGCACTGCCGCACTTTTGAGACATTGAAAATGCTTCGCATCACACCGAAATTTGGACGTTTGGCTGGGGTGACAACGTTGGCAGCTGTAGACACACCATCGTCATGTGATCTGGCTTCCACAATCCGCCAGATCGTTCGCAAAGAGTTGAGCAGGTCGCTGGAACTCACTCGGAATTCCTCAGCGCTCCCTCTGATGTATCTCACGCCCCCTACTACGCCAGCCGCCGTTAACACAGCGAACTTTGAGGAGCACCGGGTACCCCGAGCACTACGGCCGAGCAACATATCGTGATTGCTCCCAGAGCGCAGGCCCCGCTTTTACCAGCCTACGCCGGCCTTATACGACGAGAACTTTCGGCCCAGTCCTTTATATGATGACGACTTACAGGCGCAGCCTGCTCCCGGTCCCTTCCTTGTGTGTTACCGCTGCGGTCAACAAGGTCATATCTCCCGATTTTGCCCTCGCCGATAACCATCCTGTTACGGATCCTCTACCTATCTTCCGCATCCGATTACTAACCCGTTCCTTCTCCGTACCCATCCTACCCGCCTGATTCTGGCAACCTATGGCCTGCACAAATGCGGAATCGTTCACCGGCATCGGATAGAAATGTGACACCGCCTCCATCCAGCTTTCCGCGCTCGTCGATCCCCGACGCCGTTCCTCCTCGCCTCCACCGGAAAACTAGTTGGCCCAACCGATGGGGGTGAGGTCGCTGGAAGTCTGCCGCCGGAAGTGATACCCCTGCCTGTAGTTATGTTACGGAACAAAGTGCATGTGCTAGTGGACGGTGTACCTGTGGTGGCTTTAGTGGATACCGGTGCTACTGTTTCAGTTATGAGTGCAGCGTTTAAGTGGACGTAAAGTTTTGTTTCGATGGGACAAAAATGTCAAGTTCTGTGGTGTGAGCGGCGAACCGTTGCCAGCAGTTGGAGTTTGTAGTGTTAAGGTTTCCTTGAGTGGTAAAGTGTTCAGCACGAAAATGGCGGTGCTCGCCCGGTCGACGCACGACGTTATTCTTGGCGTTGACTTTTTGCAGATGTGTGCCGCTAACATTGACTGTCACAGCAGTGAACTCAGCGTCGGCAAATGTTCCGCCACTGGCCTTGTGGAAGGCTCGTGTACTGGAGAGAGTGCGTTCTTTGTTACACGAGATAATGTCGTGCCTCCTTCTTCGGCTGTATGCGTACCGGTTTCCTGCACCGATACCCCTCTCGATGTGTTTGATGCGACTGTGGAGCTGAACCACTTGAACTGCATGAAGAACATCTTGGTTCCTCAAGCCATGGTTTCCGTCATCAATGGAAGCACTGAACTGTGGACAATGAATTGTTCGACAAAATCTGTCATTCTGCCTGAAGGCCTGAAGCTTGCGTCATGTAGCCACGACACGCCGGTATCCGTTGCCCTGGTTACCAACGCCTCAGGCGCAGCAGCACCAGAGCTTTACGACGAGTCGCAGTTACTTCGCATGATTGACAACTCGCTTTCCACGCATGAGCGCTGTGCACTGTTGGTCATCCTCCTGGGACACTCCACTGTGTTTGACTTTTCACAGCCCGGCGGCCTATCTTCCATCCCCTCGTCTCGGACCCTGCACAGGGTTGACACTAGTGCCTCACATCCGATCCGCCAAAAGCCCTACCGGGTGTCACCGTCTGAACGCAAGGTTATCAATAAACAAGTGCAGGAGATGTTAACCAAAAGGTGTAATACAAGAGTCCTCGAGTCCCTGGGCTGCTCCAGTAATCCTTGTTCGAAAGAAGGTTGGATCATGGCATTTCTGCGTGGATTACCGTTGTCTAATTGCCGTCACAAGAAAAGACGTATACCTCCTCCCTCAAATCAACGATGCCATCGACTGTCTTTTTTCAGCCTCCTACTTCTCTTCTATTGATCTCCGGTTGGGGTATTGGCAAATTCCTATGCATCCCGCGGACGAGGAGAAAGCAGCGTTTATTACACCTGACTGCCTTTATGAATTTAATGTAATGCCATTCGGCCTTTGTAATGCGCCCGCCACCTTTGAGAGATTTATGGACACTATACTCCGTTGAATGAAATGGGAAATATGCATGTGCTACCTAGACGATGTTGTCATTTTCAGAAAGACGTTCAGTGAGCACGATGCCCTTTTAGCTCTCATCCTGGACTGTTTGCGCAAAGCTGGCCTTGTGCTTAATTCTAAAAAATGCCTCTTTGGTGCGTGTCAAACGTTAGTGCTTGGACACCTAGTTGACAAAAACGGCGTCAGACCTGATCCAGCCAAGACTGCAGCTGTCAAGTCATTCAAGCCACCACAGTCTGTCAAAGAGCTGCAAAGTTTCTTGGGCTTATGTTCATACTTTTGCTGCTTTATTCATCGCTTTGCAGACAGACATCGCATACCCCCTGATAGATCTGCTTCAGAAAGGTGTGGCTTTCAAGTGGACCCCCGAGTGTGACTCTGCCTTCCGCCAACTAAAATTCCTTCTCATGTCCCACCCTGTACTTCGTCACTTCGATCCCTCCGCTCCCACAGAGATTCATACCGATGCCAGCAGTGTTGGTCTCGGCGCTGTGCTCGTCCAGCGCTGCGACAACAAAGAGCACGTTGTTGCATATGCAAGTCGCTCGCTTAGTAAGCTGGAGCACAATTATACGGTCACCGAATGCCTCGCCGTCGTCTTCGTCACGCAGCATTTCCGGTCATATCTGTATGGACGCCCGTTCACCATCGTCACCGACCAACATGCCCTCTGCTGGCTCGTTAACCATCGTGACCCGTGTGGGCGCCTTGCCCGGTGGGCTCTCCGGCTAGAAGAGTTTGACTACACAGTCGTCTACAAGAGTGGTCGCCGTCACGCTGACGCGGACTGTCTTTCGAGGCTACCCCTTCTGGAGTCGGAGTCTAACATCGATACTTTCGACCACTGCGTCGCATCCGTGTCACCGGTTTTTCCTGATTTCACCACATTCAAAGCGGAACAGCAGAAAGATTCAACACTGCGGTGGTCTCTCCTCGCGGAGGCTGAAGACACCTCTGGTGCAAACCACTTCTGTGTGCGAGATGGTCTTCTATGGAAGAAAAACTATTCTTCTACAGGCCAGCACTTCCTCCTGGTAGTTCTGAAGAGTCTGTACACCTCTGTCTTGCAGGCCATGCATGACGACCCTACATCTGGACATCTTGGGTCGGCACACACGCTCCACCGTATCCAGGCACGCTTCTATTCAGCTTCACCCTGTGACACCACCTGCCGCACCGTTCGAGCAAGTGGGCATAGATCTCCTGAGCCCATTTCCCAAATCCTATCATGGGAACCGCTGGATAGTGGTTTGCATTGACTACCTTACTCGGTATTGCGAAACAGCAGCCCTACCCTCGTCTACAGCGTATCATGTGTCCTCTTTTATGCTGCACTCCATAGTTCTCCGCCATGGGTCCCCAAAAGTTATTATCAGTGACTGTGGTTGGCAGTTCACCGCTGACGTCGTGGAGCAACTTCTCAGTTCCTGCGCATCACATTTTCGCCATTCCTCGCCTTACCATTCCCAGACAAATGGGCTCACTGAGCGCACGAACCGAACGATCGCTAACATGCTGTCAATGTACATTGACTCAAAGCACAAGAACTGGGACAGCGTCCTGTCATTCATCACCGACGCTTTTAATGCTGTGCACCATGAGACTACTGGCTTCAGCCCCTTCTTTTTACTATATGCTCGCCCCCCACGCTACACCCTGGACACCATACTACCATTTTCTGCCGAGCCTCATGAAGATCCCTCCATCACCGAGACACTTTGTCTCACCGAAGAGGCCCGGCGCCTTGCCTGCCTTCGTATTCTCGCCTCCCAAGATCGGTCTAAAGCGCGATACGATGCCCACTGCCGTCACGTCACTTACAGCCCTGGTAATTTAGTCTTGTTGTGGCGGCCTGTCTGAAAGCGCGGATTGTCCCAGAAGCTGCTATGCCACTACGATGGACCCTATGTTATTATTGAGCAAATTAGCGAGCTCAATTACCACATAGCGCGTCTCACTGCAAGCAGCCGTCGTTCTGCACGAACTGAAGTGAGCCATGTTGCCCGGCTGAAGCCCTACCATTCGTGCAGTGTTTTTTAACTTGCCCAGCGGGCTTCGGCTGCCTTGGGGGAAGTGTGACGCCCATGAAGAGGCGATGCCTATTCTATTTGATGGGCATTGCTGACTACGCAGGAGATGAGGAGAACGAGGTGGATGTGTGTCTCGTGCTCGGCAAGTGGACACAGCTGGTTTTCAGTCACCCGTCGTGGTCTGAATACACCCCCTGTTCATAACAATATTGAAGGGTGCTTACATTTGCAGGCAGCATGCCTAACCCCAGGAATCTCTCCCCTTAATAGTGTTTGATATCCATGTTGTGTGTGTACTTGACCACAAGGTGAAGTGCCTTAGTGAAGGGCTCAAGATTAACTTGGACCACCTGGGGTTCCTTTAGTGCACTGGAAATACAAAGAGGCCTGAAAACATTACAAAACACATGAAAGAACCTTTAGAAGGCCGAAATTAACCTGGAGCCACTACTACACCTCCATCACTTCATCCCTTCCCTTGAGATGGAGGAGGGATATAATTACTGCACCTTTTCTTTCCCCATAGCCAATTTCTCATTTTAATTTCATGCTGAAAACAACACAATGTAGTAAAGGCAGCAAACACGCAGATAGCAACCACAAGTGTTTGTTGTCCTTTTGCTGCATTGCATTGCACTGCAAATATTAGAGAATGAAATGCTAGAGGCCCGTGCACTATGCAATGCAAGTGCACAAGCATGGGTGCAATCCATTTTCTGGCCGCTGTTTTCTTCTGCTCAGAGCGAGTGGCTGGCATTCGTGGCCAGCTGTTAGAATCTGCAATGCCGTCATGCAGAAAAGGTGAAAAATATAAGGAAATGAAGGAAGCAAGCACAAGAGATGGGCACCACAAGTGCTTACCATATTTTCTGGTGTATAAGACGCGGCTTTTTTTCAAGAATCTTGCTGGTGCATCCTATACAAGGGTGCGTCTTATATGCAAATTTTTCGGCTTTTTTTGTGAGTTCAGAAATTACTCAGGTTCATGCTGAAGCTTTTTTCACCGGAAAAATATCGCTACCAATAACGCGGTTGTAACATGGCTATAATATGGGGACCGCCATGCTCAACTTTTTTAGGTGAACTTTATCATGAAACGGCGGGGATGATGACTTCCGGGATCATAAACACGCGGCTGTTTCGGAGGCCCCAAGCAAAAGTAATGTGAAATGCCAAAAAGATGGCGACAATCGCGCTTTTCGCCATTGTCAAGACAAGCCGGCATTTTTTTTAGTCTCCCTTTGCAACTTTGTTTGCTCTTTGTACGTAGTACGTCCATTGTGCCAAGAGAATGTTTCAGCTGCATTGCCTCCAGAAAGGGGCAAACTTTTTGATAGCGCATCCGAAGATGAAGACTTCAAAGGTTTTAAGTGAAAATAAAGTGTTGTTATGGACATAAGGAGAGTTCTTTCATTTTTTTTTGCTAAAACGTGGGCGGGTATGGCATGAGTGTCGCCTTATCGATCACTTAGCGTTGCTTAAGAACTCACAGGTACGGTGCATTTCACGATGGTCACACAAGCATATTTAATTAAGCTTCACTAGCCTAACTGGGTAAATTGGGATGCATCTTATACACGGGTGCGTCTTATATGCCAACTTTTTCAATAACAGCCTGCATGTATGGCAGGTGCGTCTTATACACCGGAAAATACGGTAATGACCCTTTGTTAATGCCTTCTCTTTCGTGCGACGCCTTCTCTGAACTTGTTAGTATCCATTACAACAAGTAGCAAATGTCAGGATTTTGTTCCATTTTCTCATGTAAAGCTTTTCTTGGGGAGAGTTGAACCACAGCGACATTGCTGTACACACCAAAAATGTTCCTGTTAATGCGAGAGCATTCATAGAGGTGTGTGGCAAGCCGTGTGGGCTGGATGGTACTTTAGAATTCTAGTGTACTGTATTGGAGCAAGCACGAAGTCGCCTCCCTGGTTTTTGCGAACACTGCATGCAAATACTTGTGCCGTAATATGTTATTGCACTATTGGAACATTGTTTTGTGCTTATTTTAGCCTCACCTCACGTGATGGAGAGTAACTAGTGTTTAAGGGGGGACACTGGTCTTTGAGACCAAAAAGTGACAAAAAAATAGATTTTCAAAAACTGACATTTGTGGAATCAACAGCCATTATTTTTCAACTGTACTAGTTTTTTCCTTCAAGAAATCAGCACTTTAACCATAATAATAAATTCAAATCATCGTGTGGGCTTAATTTATGCAGGAGAATAGTTTAACAGAATGGAAATTTTGGACCTTTGGCTGTCTAGTATGTCGAAATCTCACCATATAGGACAGACAGAGATGTCATATTGTTTGGTAAGGGAAGCTGAAGGCACAGTGTGTGCAGTAATCGAAGCAGATTTGTTCAATCGCACTTCAAAAATTTATAATTTCGCAATGTTTATCGATGCATTACATACACACTTTGAATATTGATATTCCAAGTGCTGTAAAATTACCAATGAGGGTAAAATGGAAAAATGGTTTCGATTATTGCACTCTCTACTCACCATACTATGTAGCCATGAATTAAAAATGTTTTATTGAGCAGTTTTTTTTTGCACCGAGGTACTAATGAATGACTAATTGAAATTAATTATATTGGGAACAGACAATTAATGATAAACGTAATTACATTGATGAAATAAGTATAAAAAATTGAGCAAGGTGGCACAGTTTCACTAGGATTGGACTAAAAATAAGGAAAATAGGTCTAAGACCAGTGTCCCCCCTTAAAATATGAAGTCGTCATAGCCTACTATTGCTTCACCGTTTAACTATCCCACAAAAAATGTTCTGCTGGCATGATGTCACCTCCGTCTGTTTCCCATAAAGTAGTAATCAAAAACTGCGTATCTCTTTTCAGCAAACTTACCTGATGGAGAAATATCCTGGTGACATCACCCCAGTTCTGGACACCTCAGCTGGTGTGTGGGATACAGAGCTGGCACAAAAGGTGTACAAGATCGGTGAAAAATGCGTAGTGTACGACAGGAGACAACGTCCAACTATGGAACCAGTAAGAACCAAGCTTCCACATCAAATTCAAGACCCCTGGATCAGCTTTGCCACAGCGCTAACTGAAATATTTCTTTTCAGGTTTACAGAGAACTGCTGGAGCTGAATGATGAATTAAATGGCCTAGAAGAAAGCCAAGCTTGAAAACAAGTTAGTGAGGAAGAGTCCAGTTTCTTCTGGTGCTGGTGACTGTGAAAGCAAGACTTCAGTGCAGTGGCATTGTTATTTATAAATGCACATTTTTACTTTCATGTATGGTCTGCAGGTGTGTGAATTTTTGAAGCAAACATCTCACAAAAAGGCAAGACTCATTTTCAGCCTATACTTTATTACATGACTTGTCAGGCCTAGGCAACATGACTTCATCAAATTAAAACACCTCAAATCAACCAAAGAAAAGTGCAATTATCACAGGTGCCAAAGACTTTTTTTTTGCATCGCCACGTTCAACACGGCAGAAATTCAGAAACCTGTCTAAGACCACGCCCTTCCTAAATTTTATCTTTTTTTCGTCTTCGTGCAGGCATGTGAAGTTTTGATATGCCACAGTGTGACATTCATTCCAATGCCCACAACAGTCAAGTCAGGTTGGTCCCACAAATGCCCGACAGATCAAGTACAAACCAAAATGCATCCCCCGCCAAGAAGTATGTACAAGTAGTAGGAACACGCACACACAAATAGGACACACACGCACAATCTAGGTGGAGGTTCAATGCCATCAAAAAACAGCACCGGAAAGAGTAAACTAGAATTTCTTAACATGACTAACTTTTTGGTTTGCTTCCCCTCGCGCGCCCATACCACGTACAAAAGACAAACGCAAAATTGCACATCATTGCAACTGATGCTACAGGTTTGGGCACGCAACGGTTCGAAAGCAGCGTTGCAACAGATTTGCACCCATCTGTGTCACTGTTAGTGCGCGAACCCCTCCCACCCCCCTTCGGAACAATTTTTTTTTTCCGGACTTGGTACCCCTGTGAAAAATTAAGAGAAGAGCGATAATTTATTCCTGCCCACGCACAATGAAAATTGGGAGAGAAAGGGACGCCATCCATGGAAAAATAGCACGTGCTCAAGCACAGCCCAGGTCAGTGCTGCCTGTTCCAAGCATAAATAATGAAAAGGAAAAAAAAAATGTCCACAGGCAGCACCGCTTTTAAAACTGCTGGCCTTGCAGGCCTCCCAGATGTTTGCCCTCTCCAGGTCGTAGTGTGTGGTAGGCTCTGCTCCGATGGCAGCGCTTTTTTTCCCCTCCCCTTGCGAACTGTTTCTCATCCTCTTCCAAGAAAAACAGTGGCTGCCCCAGACGCTCTTCGCTTGCCACAGATGACTTGCAGTTACTTTGCTTTGGAGAGCTCCGAGGAGAGCCAGTCGAGACCTTCGTACAGGCCGTTTCCTTGCGTTGCACAGGTTGACTGGATGTACCACTGGAAAGCAGATGGATAACACTGACATCAGTCATTGCAGTGCAAAGCATCACCTCACAGCTACCAACATAATGAAGAACAGCTTTAAGGGGGGGACACTGGTCTTGAAAAAAAAATTTTTATTAATGAAGTCACAGTTACGAAATCTCCAGGGAATATGTATTTTTGTGTGCTGATTTTAAATGTGTCATTTAATTTAATGTAAAACAATTCCTTGAGCACTTATGCACAGTTTATGCAACTATTTTGTGGAGAGTTTTGAAGAAAATTTGCTGTGGGAAACTCGCTGAAGTGTATGCCATTGGGTTCTCTTGACACCAAGGAATGCAATAAGGGTAAAATTATCATCCTGGCTATCATAGAACTTGAGTTATAGAGTTTTGAAGTTGTCGCTTCAGAAATGAGAAGGAAAGTGTGTATTCCTGTTTCTGAAGTGGCAGCTTCAGTACCCTATTGCTCAAGTTCTATGAGAGCCAGGATGATAATTTTACCATTATTGTATTCCTTGGTGTCAAGAGATCTCAATGGCATACATTTCAGCGAGTTTCCTGCAGCAAATTTTATTCAAAACTCTCCGCAAAATACTTGCATAAAAAGTGCATAAGTGCTCAAGGAATTGTTTTACATGAAATTAAATGACATATCTAGAATCAGCGCACAAAAATACATGTGCCCTGAAAATTTCATAACTATGACTAAATTAATAAAATTTTCATTTCAAGGCCAGTGTTCCCCCTTAAACAAGAAGAAGGTTGTTTTACGTTTTCATTGTAAGCAACACTCGCAGCATAATACCAGTTGCAAAAGCACTGCCCAGGCCTACATAGCGCATTCAGCACTTCCCTTCCATGCGAGCTATCGCATGTTGGCTTTCATTCATATACCTCAATTACAGAAGTGAACAACTCCTGAAGTGTGCAGCCAGTGCACATGGTGAACTCAGACTAGCACTCACACGACCAAACAACAAGTGTGACATTCAACTTGTGCCGCACCAATGCTACTATCTTACCATGAGCACACAGCAACGAGTACGAATGGTGCATTGTGTGGAGAGATATGTGGAGAGATAGATCTGCACTTTGGAAAAATACAGGAAGCTATAAGCCACAAGTATGCTTACAATAATGTGGACTATCGAAACACTTTTTACCATTCAACAATGAACATCTAATGCACCGAACATCTCTTGGAAACTCAAGGGTATATGCCTTTATGAACAAAGGGGATGATTTTATACAAAGGGGATGATTTCTCTTGAATGTGATGTGCAACAGGGAAATCCAGAGATAAAAGTACTGCAAAACTACCATATCTCATTTAACTGCCTGAAACTGTTTAGGATATGAAATAATGCATGACATCACAATATTTAAAGCAATGTCCTGCACTTGAACATTATTTGCAAGAGAATTCCACAACAGTCCAGCATGCATGTACTGCAGCCCACAGGGCTTTAGTCCTGCAGCATCCAACATTGCTTAAAATGGGTTTTCGGGCACTGTGACTCAAACATCGAGCGACGCGCCTATCAGCATCCAAAATGCATGTTGGCCGACGCTGGCTGGCATGACGCTCGGAAAAGTGATATAGTACTGAAACTGGGCAGTCAGACTCGTGCCCAGAGGCGCGGCTGCCCGTTCATCATATCTGCCACTGCGCACTGTTGTCAGATGTGTGCAGACCGTGAGCGACTGACTCTGCAGCATGGAATTCAGGTTTCAAGCAGGAATATTTCGACACTATCTTGCCGCATTGGTCATATCTGGACGCAGCATCCCTTAGGGAGCCCATTTGAATTAACCAGAGCGAGACCTGTACCATCCAAATAAGCGAGCGTAGGACGCCTAAAACTTGCATGGGCACTGGCTGGGACCAGCCAGCAGTTCGAATTCCCATCAAATCCACTTTCCTATACTTTTTCGCAGGATTTTCAAGGGGATAATCAGTGTGTTCGATACAGCCGATAATAACTGGGTTCAGTATATCCGCGCTGAACTGTATAGAATGGGGTTGACTATGAAACGGTAGTACAGGGTCAACCACACTAAGCATGAACACGGCCCTGCATGGCTGCACACACGCGGAGCACCATTGCAACCAAGCCAAACCCACGCAAAGGGGCAGATGACACGAAGCATCACATCGAAGTCTCTTCTCGTGCACCGCTGTGCATTGATTCATGAACACGTTAGGTGCAACGGCACTCCGCAGGTACGTGGCCACACAGAGCCATGTTACCTCAAAGTGCCATTGACCCTGTACACCAAACTACCCAGTGCAAAGCAATGCCAGCTCAGACAGCAGGCATCAGGCTTCGCCGCGCACACAAGTGACTGGTGGTGGTGCAGCAAGTGTTTGCGCCAAAGTTCACGATTTTATCTCGCACTTGTTCTTATCAGCTTCACGGAAGATAAAGCGGTGTGTAGGTTTGATAGCAAGGCAGTCAGCACACGTTCATGCCTCTTGTACCCACTGACAATGATGCCCTGGAAGCAAACTGCTCTAACCTTCCAGGAACCACCCTGCACTCATGTCCGCTCTCAAACGGACACGGAGATGGCTTTTGGTCTGACGTACCATTCTCCATGCGACACAACTGCAATGCGGGGGAACTACCCCCACTGGTGCTTGACTTGCCATCACTGTGTCATGACAGTGGTGTGTGGGGAAGCCAACCTAACTGACACTCGGGTTTCTTGTGGCCTTTGAGACCGGAACTAGTGCAGTCAAAATGCTAAAACTTCATAGAAGGTCTCCTTTTTCTTTAGTAAGGATCGCTGCGCAGCTGCCCCTTCACTGACTAAATGTTGCTGCTCTTGGATGTGTCTGACAAGACTTTTGTCTGTTGAACTATGCTGATTTTTTTAATTGTCTTGCTATAAATAGGTTAAACTGTACTTGATATTTCTCATGTTCCTACAAAGGTGTGTGAAGAATCCCAAGCAAACACCAGCAGCAGTTTCGTGCCAAGTACATCAATTTCAAATGGTATTCAACATTTCCTTACCTATTCAGAGTGGCGAACTGAAATTACCACTCATAACCCGCTCTACCGAACATTGCAGAGAACACATTGAGAACTTTTGCCTGCTCTAGCAGGGCTCACATGGCGAGTTTCTGGTGGGGGCGGGTACCACTGCCACTACTGTTGCAAAGGGTACACCCTTTCACATTTTCACATTCATCCATACATTCATCATCGGCTTCGACGCTACAAAACTGACGTCAGCACACCCATTTTTGCCGATACTACGGTACATAGCCTACTGAATCATGTCAGCCACTGTGCCTCGAGGGTTGCCAAGCTCATCGGATTTCCCTTTTCTCCAACTTCCTTGCTATGCATAGCCCGTCGTGAGCACGCTACCAGTCTCTGGTGCCATGTCCGGTAGTATAGATGGTCTCAGTTTTCGCAGCGTGGTCACACAGTTTGCCATTTAACAGTGCAATTGATGTGATTGGTGGAGTCAACATTTCACTGGTTTCACAAGGCCAAGATTAGGGACAGCGGTTGATAATGAAAATGCAAAACAATTTCCGTTGACCAGAAAGCGGCCATAATCAAAACAACTGTATCGGGTACAAAAAAATCTTAGACAGCAAAGGTTTTTGACGGAGCTCTGCACACTGTCTACAGCCCTCGGCCTCAAAGAAGCAGTAACTAAAGTCACTGCTCACGGTGTGAAAAGAACTATGAATCAGCTGAGAACCTTTGTCCTCATAAGCATCTGAGAGTCCTTTTCAAATAATTTATCCTTAACCTTCGGTCCGACGTGCCCATTCTCCACAAGATGTTGCTGTGTCATGCAGTTGTAGCCAGTATGCTTGTGCATTGTGCAGCGAAACCAAAAATGGGTACTAACACCAAATCTTTGCCATGCACCTTTTCACAGCAGCCAGCATTGGCTTCAAAGTCTTGGGAGCGGAGCTAAATACACTGAATAGGTCTTCCCCTATCTTCTATACTATTCCTCCAAGACTCGTTTTCTAGACGCTAAAGCCAATGCGGGAGGCAGAAAAATCTGGTATGCGCTGGTGAAGCTGACATTCAGTTGGTGCACCTATACTGGGCCATGTCTGGGGCTCTCCTTGAATACACACTGGCAGCACACTGAAAGCTAGGTAAGTTGTGCTCAATCCAAAGAGTGGCACATAAGCCTGTTTGTATCCGCCAGTTGCAGCCAAGGCCATTCACAGCTGCAACAAAGAGATCACGGGTCCTTCAACTTCATTATGATGCGATTCAACTGTAGTATTAGTTTCGAACACCACTTTTGGCGTCAATAAATGCAGTCTGCAAGAATTCCTAACGAGCAGTGCCCTCACAGGCTGGGATATTCTGTAACAGCAGATATATGGCCACCAGAATAGGAATCTGGATTATGGCCTTTGACACACTGTCTGCACACATTAAAGCATCACTGAACTTAAGAACACGTTTACTCACTCAGTTACTAGAACAATATGTTCTCACATATTCTAGAAGTTACTTGCAACTGACTTACATGCTAACGCTATAAATATGAGGACAGAATACTTGTGGATTCTTTTGGCTGCCCTTGAGCAATGTGCAGATTTTGCTGCCTTTTTTTACCCTCTGGCATATCTCATGGTTCAGAACAACTGCCAGAAAGGATTTCACACCCAATGATAAAAGCCACTGGGTCAGGAGGCACACATAATTGCAGCTCAGAGGCTCGTAGCCCACTACACAATACCAAGCAAGCTGCATACAAATGCTTTCTGTCAAGGAGGTCTGTACAGTAAAGCAATGCAGAGACACCCACCCTTCGGTTCCTCAGCTGGTTCAGGCACAGTTTGTCAGTGAGTTCAGCAGCAGCCATGGCATTCGGCAGATCTTGCTTGTTGGCAAACACCAGGAGGACAGCATCTCGTAGCTCGTCTTCGCCCAGCATTTTCTGGAGTTCATCCTGTGCCTCCTGAATCCGTTCCCGGTCATTGCTGTCCACAACAAAAATGAGGCCCTGCAAGAAGAAAGGACAGGCAGAAATCAATTTCCATAAAGAAAGGACATATGCAGCCCTTCGCTATGGCCTGCACTGCCCATCTCTACCAGTCAACACACGCACAAAAAGCACCTGCTCAAGTACCAAATCTGGGTTGTGCCGATGCTTGCGATATCAGACATAACTAACTAGAACAGCGGTGCCACCGGTGGTTGCAAGTAGACCATGCACCACTCTGTACTTCAGCCCCGCCAGGGGTTGTGACAAAGAGAACTGATGCTTAAAATAGAATGATTCCTGCGCACGCAAGCAGCGCGATATGCAGTAACAGTGACCGAGTTGTCTAAGGGCACCGGGATACGAAGCCACTCAATTTTCACCAACGGTGGTCAAGTTTTTTTATGGTTTTGTTTGGTTTATGGGCTTTAACGTCCCAAAGCGAGTAAGGCTATGAGAGATGCCGTAGTGGAGGGCTTCGGAAATTTCGACCACCTGGGGTTCTTTAACATGCACTGACATCGCACAGCACACGGGCCTCTAGAATTTCTCCTTCAAAGAAATTCAACCGCCGCGGCCGGGATCGAACCCGTGTCTTTCGGTTCAGCAGCCGAGCACCATAACCACTCAGCCACCGCGGCGACTTTTTATGCTGGATGCAGTTGCCATGGTAACGATACACGCTGCGGTTGGCTTTCTTCCTGCTGCCATGGGAGAAAACGGCACCGACATCTGTATTGGCTGGACAATGATCTATATAGAAGTTTCCTACCCCTAGCCCTGCTAAGAGCTGCTGTACTGTTGGCCACTTGGCACGCCACAGTTGCAGACACTTTACACCGTGCTTTGAGTCAGACTGTGTTGCAACTTTTTTACATCGAAGCATACTTATTTCTGCTCATGCTTTACTGTTAAAAGTTCACAATATTCTACATATGCACAATACATTTAGGTCACCTTCTCTGCCCTTACGGTATCTAATACCACTACTGCAGCAGCATTTCCGACAGCAGTTGGTTTAACAGCTGCTGGAAGACGCGACAAGGCAGTGCAATCCAACCCACGTTGGTGGTCTTAGTGGAACAGGTAAAGTGATAGATGGTGGCTGCAAAAACCCACCGTACGGGCCGAGTCTGAGACATGTCCAGTTGCTACACATTCTCATATCACACAAAACATGCTGTTCTGGCTAGGAAAGGCAGTAGCCTATAGCGTTCACTAAAGTGAAGGTGATTTCATAAACACCAAGCAACACAAGATAAACTGTGGTCAAGCTCTAAAGTCAAGCATGCCCAAACTGGGCTGTTCTGCCTCTGTGCAGCGTTTAGCTGTGGCACACAGAAAGCACGAAGCTCATACATATTATGGTCATCAAAATAAAAAGAATCTCTTAAATGAAAAATACCAAACTACAAGCACTTATTTTTTCACATATTAAGCTGCACATGACATGATCACGTGGCTGAGAAGTTGAACCAAGGTCCATGAAAATTTCAGGGTAATTTCAATGTAAATGCAGCCAACTACAATTCAGCTGAGGAGCTGAAACTGTCCGTGTGATAGCACTTAAGGTATGTAAAACTGCAAGTTTCAAGCTATGCCAAAAGTACTGTGTAAATGCGTAACTAGGACCACAGGTCAATTTCAAGCATCCTCTCAAGAAGGTTCCAGCTAGGGGTAGCATTGCATTTTACAGTCACTCTTATGGCTCGAGCGAACCAGATTATGATGTGGCATACTTGCATTCAATTAGCAAAGCAGTGGCAGTATAAGATTTAAATTTGCTTGTAACATTTAACAAATAAAAAGGCAAAGGCATCTGCCATCAACAGCAGCAATGCTTCACTAAGTACTCCTCTTTCTCATGCATCAAGATGACACAGAAACATAATTCCATAGTGCTGCAATGCACCTCAAAACTTGTTGCAAGCTTCAGAACGCAAAAAATTTACTACAGTAATCAATTACTTTTTGCTTATTGCAGACTCTACACATGCAAAGATTAAGAGTGCAAACTAGTGATGCAGGCTTGGACGTCGAGTACAGATGTGAGAATGCTTGTCGTGGTGCTGAAGTGAAATTTTAATGCAGTTGGTGTGCTGAGCTCAAGGTACTTGTGCCTGTATGGTTCGTACGTCATCCAGTAGTGCTCGAGAGTATTCTCTAATTTGGCTTTGTGGGGTATAAAATCCTAAAGCGGCACAGGCTATGAAAGACGCCGTAGTGGAGAGCGAAAATATCGGACCACCTGGTGTTCTTCAACGTGCACCAACATCGCACAGTACACAGGATTTCACCTCCATCGAAATGCCACCGCCACAGCCGGGACTGAACCCGCGTCTCCGAAGCTCAGTAAATGTTTTCAGATTTTACTTCCTTTTCTCCACAGCAAACCACTCGGGTGCTTTAAACAAGTGTGCTTACTTCTACACTACACTAAAGGACACAGCTGCACCTTGCATTGAATGCATTACCAAAAAAGCCTGAGACAAGACTGAGCTAGTTTAGCAGCTGAAGGCTTGCTTGCTCTCTTTCTTGTTCTCATATGCAAGAAATGAGGGGCTGACATAAAAGCCACAAACAAGCAGCTTGTCAGCCCACAACCTCATTCAACATACCGACAGCTAAGATGAGTGGCACACAGTCACATGGTTACAAATAGAAGATTTAGTCAAATCGAAATGTAAACACACAAAGTTCAGAACCAGCACCCCTTGAATGAACACCGATTAGAAGCAATGCAATAAAAAAAATCAAGTTTAAATGTGCACAAAGATTAACACGCAGCATTCACAACATCCTGCACCGCACGACCCCTGTCTGTGACACTGCACTAAAGGAAACGGCAAAAATGTGGTTTGGTTTTGGTTTATGGAGTTTAACGTCCCAAAGCGACTAAGGCTATGAGAGACGCCGTAGTGGAGGGCTCCGGAAATTTCGACCACCTGGGGATCTTTAACGTGCACTGACATCGCACAGTACACGGGCCTCTAGAATTTCTCCTCCAAAGAAATTCTAGCCGCCGCGGCCGGGCAAAAATGTGGTGCCTACGGCGTAGTCATCAAACGTGGTTCACGGTGACAGTTTGTGAGTTCTGAAACACGGCTTCCCCGTCTGGCCACTCCCACACCGCCGCCCTGCTTTTACGTAACGAGCATGAGCAACCATTCACCTGGACAACTGAGGGCAGTTACTGTGTGTCGAGCGTTAGGGTCAATCACTCGAAACCAAACTACCGCCTCGAAACACAACCCAAACTCAGATTGCAGGCGCACTGACGAAAAGTGTTGCAAGCACTCCTGCAACTCACCTGCGTGTTTTGGAAGTAGTGTCTCCACAGCGGCCTGATCTTGTCTTGTCCTCCGACATCCCAGACGGTGAAGCAGATGTTTTTGTACTCTACAGTCTCAACATTGAACCCGATGGTTGGAATGGTTGTCACTATTTCACCAAGCTTGAGCTTGTACAAGATGGTCGTCTTCCCCGCGGCATCGAGACCGACTGCGAAACAGTGATTCAAGTAACGAGAGTCAAACGCTGTTCCTCAAAGCACGTACATATTCTACTTAGTTCTAAAGCACTGCAGTGAAGATAGAACACACTGACAGGACACTAGACTATCATAAATTACATTCATTCAGTGAGCTAGAAGAGCTTGCACCGGCACACGCAGTATCGCGATGGTTCGACTAGCAAGCACGCTTCCACAGCAAGCTGCTTTGCCGAACGCGAGCTACTAATAAATGCCTTGAGGAACAGCACTACCAACATTGTAGAAGTGCTAGCCAAAACCAAGAGCTTAGAAAAACACTGAATCCCTTAGGCCTATCCCACGAATGGTACTCACCCATCAGTATACGAACTTGCCTCTTGCCGAAAAGACGCGTAAACAGAGATGATATCGTAAGTCCCATGGCTGTTCGCAAATCCTGGCTGACCGTGTGCACTTCACACAATAAACACCACAATTAATAAGGCAATCGCTCGAGGTTTTGATGCAAATCGTTCGTTGCCACGTCTCTGTCGGGCAAGCGAACGACGCAAGTGTGACGTCATGTGCGAAAAAGCCTTCAACTTTCTCTAGAATAAAACCAACCTCAACGTTTTAGCGGCGCTGCATGTCAGTACACCGGTAATATTAATTCGCAATAATAGACTAAAGAAATAATTATTCGCTATGAAAACTGCTTAAGTTCGGTTGTGGTTTTATCATTTCTCAATATGCTCCTCATGCAGTTTCGTTTGAGATCAAAACTTCTTTAATTACCGAAACAAAAGCATATTTGATCGAAATTCGATCTCTGACTAACTCTCGCGTATCCGCTGATGACGTTGCACACAGATACAGATAAATACAAAGCCATTGTCTCGTCACTTGCGCATTTATTAGCTTCAACAGGAATTTATGAAGGTCACAGTTTATTGAAATCATGCAGCCAACCAAATGTTACATCTGCCGTTCTTCGACCGTCAGTACGAGGTACAAACAGCGTTCTGCAACGTTACAAACTATTTTCTATTTTACTCATGAAAGACACAAATGACAAGGACAGACACACCGTATGAATACTTTGTTTATTGCTTTTTTTTCATAGTCAAATTCCTAACCCTTTCAAAAGAAAAGGATGAGTTTTCTTGGCTAATTAAATAAAAGCATTTGTGACAATTCACACTGTCTTCTGTGCAATACCACCACTATTATATTTCCCACATGCTTGCATTAGGCGTTTTACTACTTGTAGGAAGCAATGTTTCTTTTGCACATGGACATGGCCCCATGGCAACAACAACTGTTACAGGCAAGGTTTTGCATCAAAGAAATCACCAGCACAAGCCAGCAGTCAGTCCGTGTACATGCACTGAACATTTGTCTTTCAAGAAACAAGGCAGCCCACAACCAACACCACATGAGCAGTTCCCACACGAAACACTGCCTCCAGCATAAAACAAATGATCACCAGAGTTGCACATCACAGGGGTAAAACGACTCTTGGAGGAACAGCATAACACCTTCACAAAAACAGTGGTTACAAATTAGCAAATGCGAAATGCAGGCTCCTGACTAGAACAGAAACATGAAGGCTTTGATGCATACTGAGGACGCCAGCAAGCCAACAGCAGGTGAAACCGTAAAGATCTAACACACGCTGAGCAGCCCCTTACACAAGACTCAAGGAAATTGCATTTCAAGGAAGTGCATTAATGGATTTCAATGGAGACCCTAAACATCGTTGGCCCAGTCCAGCGCCTCTAAGCAGGGCAATCACACAACATATCACAATGAAGAAATGAATTAGAAGGAATAAATGTGAAACCATGCAGTTCCATAGAAAGAAATGATGAACATTATGCTGCAAAATAATGCAAACTGTCTGCAATCATAACAGAGTGGATTAGCAAGAAAGCTAATTATGTGGACGTATCTTGCTCACATACTCACACTGCATCAATATCAACACCATCACGGCACTACAGTCCATTTCCTCATTAGGTGCAGCTTGCCCCATACACAGTTCTCGAATAGCCAGGCCTAATCTCACTGCAATGCACCAGGCTACATGGAGGAGCATATTTCATGAAGGCAGTGAACGTTTGCTATTGAACTTGGCCTTTAGATGCAGTGGTGACACCAAATTTGATGAGAAGCATATTTTAACTGAAATTGACAGTCACTATAATGGGACCTGTCCAGTATCCCAGCTATGAATACTTTAAATTATTAAATGTGACAATGAGCTGTACTGCAGAAAGTCCTGGTCCGTAATACAAACCCGCTAAAGGCCAGTCACGGTACTGGATGGCACAGTAAATAAAATCGGAAGGTGGGAAGACTGCAAGGCATACTAAGCCAAAAATATGTTGTTTCCGTTTCCCCTTGCTGGCTGCATAGTGTAATGCATCGTGTGAATGAATGCAGAACAGCTTTCATTTGCCAAGGCAACAATTACACACTGATATTGCCAGCAAAAGTGCTTATTAAGGCACCAAGGGACAATTATAAAGGTGCACTTTCACCGTTGGCAAGCAGCATACTTCAAATCCTTAACGGTCAGGGTAATTCATAATTGCACCTACGTTCAGGACAGGACAAAATAAACAATTGTTTTTATGTCCAATTACCCAGCTACAAATCTAGTTGCAACAGCCATATGTGCATTAAAGCGATCTTCAATTCCCATTATGCACATTTCTAACACGGCCTGGCTTCATTGTCAGACGGTGCAATCCATCTACTTGCTAGTACATTCCCAAGGTCTACATGCACTTCTACCGGGTATATCTGGTACAGCACAGCCGCGGAAAACAAAACTTTTTTTTGCAAAGCATGTCTTTTCTCTGACCACGCTGATAAAGAGCCGCTTCCTGCTTGCACTGTGGTTTGCTGAAGATGCAATAATCTGAGTTGCAAAGCACTTCCAAAAATGTCCATTCAATAGCCCCGTGCAGCAGTTTCCTCAAGAATAGTAAAAAATTACCCTAGTATCTTGTCTATGGGGGTGGCTATTTACAGTGCATAGCTAGGCACCATTTAGAGCTTAGCAAAAAAAAACTTGCTATGGCAGTTGGATCAGCAGGCTCACCTTTATCTCAAGGGGTCTGGTAAAATTACTAAGAAGGAACAAATACAATAAACCAAAACAAGAGTGTTTTAAAAATGCTAAGAGTGCATCTCTGAGCTTGCAATGCAGCTACAATGTTGCTTGCATGCATGGTAACCCAAGGAAATTAAACTGAGCATGCAGTTTTCGCTAAAGGCTAATGTATGCTGCGATTAGTCAAATGTGTTTAGACGAATCCCCAAAGGTGTACTAGTAGATTTCTATTTGGGGAGTAAATGCTTATTTGCATCCACCAGAGTACAGCCAAATTAACGGCCACAAATGAAAGTTACCCAGCTATACACATGGACATGGACAGTTACACAGCTCTTCAGAAATTTGTCACATATGACAGCTGTCCTGGTTAGCTTAGTTGGTAGAACGCATGCCCCGAGCAGGTGATGGTGCAAAGTTCAAGTCCATAACTGGGACGAAATTGTGAAGTTTTCCTTTGTAGCTGTAAGGCTGCACTCAGGTGTATAGCAGTATTTACACCCCTAACTGCCAAGTTTAGCTTCTTAAATGTTAACTGGAAAAATTTCGTTCACCACTATTGCCTTGCCTGTTTAACTAACAGGCTTCAAACAATAAAATGTCTGGTGTCCTAGAATTAATTACATCAACATCAAAAATAAAGGATGGAAAGCAATAAAACTGTGTCAAGCTCATCAACTTTGCTGCACCCCAATCACATTTGCAAACGGCGATGCAGAAATATTCTGTTTTAAAAAGCTGATTTCCTAATCAATAAACCAGCCTGGGCAGGAAAGGCTAGAAAGGCCACGGCATGGATGTGTTACACCAGCAAAAGTTAGCTAGACTGGATGAATTTTCAGCAGGTTAACATATCTGTACCATTTCTAATTCATTCACAAGATATGGTGCAGGAAAAAGAAATGTAAATGTTATGTTTTCCATTCTTGATGTTCCTTTGACTCACTCGCGTCAACAGCACCTGATAGTTCTAACGTGGAACCAACAATTCAAGGGCTAAGAGACATGTAGATGACCTTTTGCAAGTGAAAACGGCACAAAACACAATGTAAACAACACTCTCACACCGGGAATCAAGCTAGGTATCCTAACCACTAAGCATGCTAGAGATGACCTAGTCAATACATTAAATCCTTATATACAGCGCATTGCCACTGAACATCTCCACCACCAGTTTAATGTGACAAATATGAACTACTCTTGGTGCCAATGAAGAACAGAATAAGCTAAACCCTGCAGCACAAAAGGCAGTGAAGAACCAATGAAGGCCTCCACCCTAAAGTGTCATCAAAAATCCTTTCAAGACAGTCTGACACTACCTTAACCACGGACAGTCTGACTACAAGTACACAAGTCTCAAGAAGAGTCGGCTCCATGTTGCTAAAGCACAAAATATTATAACAATAGTTGGCTCCAAATGTCCTCGTGGCTTATTATTTGCTCCTAAGGTTTGATTCATTCTCTCTTCGCATCAAAATTTTTGTGTACGCCCAACTGTTCTGCTGCAGCAAGATACAAAGTTGAGTTTATTCTCAAACAGCCTCAGTTCAAGGTGTTTGTGCACAGAAAAAATGAGTTGCAGTTGCCCCATTTGTTGTGCACTAAAAGACCATCTATGTCGATGCAGCCTTGAAGAGCTTGTAGTTATAATGAAGAGGTGTGTTAGGTTTGCTGCAAATGCTCGGAGATACAATTAATTGAAACAAAGGACTTGCTCCAGTCTCCTCGGCTGTGTTTCGGCATTACCAGGCAGCTTATACTTTTATACTGCTTGCAGCAACAACAATACAAGCACACATACGGTCATGAATGCATTGTGAATGTAAGGGCACTAGTATGCTTTCACATCAACTACCTTCATGATGCACAAGAGATGTACACTTTTCTTTTTTTTAAGTTATGCTTCAACAATAACATGTACACTTCTTAAACAAAATACCTGAGAAGTAAACAAATTTAACCATTCTTACACAAGAAAATAATTGCCATTAGCATCCATAAGGAAGATATAAACTTCTAAAGTTTTTAAAGCCAATGAAAAGTTATTGTAGTCTGGGGCTCTAATCCCAGACCACAACAATTTTGAAAAATTTTTTGAAGGATCGATAACGATCTGCAAAGGCTGTAGCATTTTGCCTAGCAGTATCCTCTGCAAAAAAAAAAGAAAAGAAAAACCACTAATTTCAGCAACTTAACATTTCAGTGGACTTCACTGTAGTACCGCGATTAATGGATAAGATCTGCCTCGTCAGCAATGCCTCATGCATTTAGCATGCAGTAATGACTGGATGTGATGCAGCGATGGAAATCTCTCTGCAATTATATTAGAGCAGCACACAAGATAGCCTCACAGCACAGTACCATGGCACATGCAGCGCAATAATTTTGTTCCACAGTACAGCAGGGCTGCTATATGGGTCAGATGAACAATGCATAACCAACAACATTCATTCATGTAGGTTGTGTACTGAAACAAATACTGCTTGTGTTCTCGTGCTGTACAGCATTCGTCACTGCATTACTGTGCTGAAAAAAAAAAAAACAAGTGACTGCGGTGCACATACAGAAGGCCCTTCAATGCTAAGAAAGACTAAAAATGATTGAGCAAAAAAAGAAAGCAGACAAAGGTGAAAAAATAAAAAGTTGCAAGAATTCTAGCATGGCACCGCTTCTAGTATTTGGCATCGGTGTAAAACAAAGGTTTGGTAGAAAATATGCCCGAGCACCCAAAGTTCAACATTTTGCACTGTCAGTGGTGAAAAAGGGAGAGGTTGGTGGTAAATAGACTAAGTTTGCACGATAGTGTTCCACCATCAGTGCACCCGTGTTGAAAACACTGGCCTGCTAATGAAAAGCATCTTCGCACTGCTGCCATTGGCTGCACGGCCTTGACATATTGGTGCAGGCCAAACAGGACTGCAAGACAATTCCACTACTTCCGGGTGTCCTGAAACACATCCCTTAGGGCGTCACAAAGTGACAACAAAAGCAGCGAGCCTGGCAGCAGAAACATGAACGTTGCTGCATTTCTTGGACAAAACTAAAATGGCCTTCAAACCCCAAGTTCGACTCTATCAACTCAAGTGTCTGGAAAGTGCACAGTGAAAGAGGCATCTAGCTCTGGGAAAAGCACAGGTACAAGGTCCACTGGCCTGCTACACATAACAAAAAACTACACCGGCAACGTCCCTAGCAACGTCCCTAGCTTCGATGCCAAAATCAAGAGCTTGAGGTGCTCCCCGGTTGCTCGGGGGCAACAGCCTCAGGTGTTTGGCTTTCAAGAGCTTGAGCCCGGAAATCCCCAGTTGCTTCGTGCTTTGAAAAAGAATCCATTGCCTCTTGTATTTTGGATCGCACGAGGTCGTACTTCAACTTCAGCTGGGTCAGGTACTCTTCTTCTTCAAGTTCTAGGATCTTCAAAAAGTTCTGCAGCTCTGGTATTGCAAAGTCTTCCCACTTTTGAGATGGAAAAAGGTAAAAAAGGACGGAAATGGTCAGTGCTGCGCAGGTTCCTGCCCTACAAGTGTGAAGAATACTGGTAGTGCAACACAGGGCAAAGATAAACAGGACACATGATCAACAGTACTGACACAGTGCATACCGTAGTGTGCGCAAAGTGTACACCATCAAAAAATATCAAAAGGCTGTCAGCACGAGAAACGAGAGAAACCATGCCATTTCTGAGCCTAGCCACTGTCCTTTGAGACTCCAGACTAATCACTGTCACATTTCTAGACCCATCAAGGTGCTAAATTCTTAATGTGATTATGTTCTGCCCGAGGCATTTGCCAGTTTAATGTGACACGTGGCACACATTCTACAAAGAACTGTCTCATCACAAAATCGGCTCCTGAAATCTTGCCGTGTAAGCTAATCCAAAAAGCCCGCACTACAACAAGTATGACACACTTTAGAGCATGGGTCAATGCAGAACGTGTACTATGATGTCATTACTTCTGATCCAAGTACAAATATGTGCAGACATGCAAGTTCCAGCAGCTGACCAAATAGCATCACATATGAAAAGAGGTCACTGTGGAAGAATGTGTGCTAGCAGCACTTACTATGGTCAAGTACAAGCTTTGAGCACAGTAGTTAGCAATGGCAGCAGCAGCAATAAAAACCACTGGGCATAATTTAAAGGGGCCAATCATTAATCAGGGTGCCTTTAAATGATCAGCAGCAGAAACCTGCAACAGACGGCACGCACAAACCTTGAGAGGATGGCTGCATTTCTAGCTACAAAATGCAACCAGCATGTCACTGGCTCTGAGCAGCTTGAGGCAATTGGAAGAGCAGTAGCTTTATCATGCTGTGCCACATAATGAAGCTCCCTTCATAAAAAGTTTTCTTTCAATAACATCCAGCATGGCCACTTTCTCTTTTTTTTCAAACATAGTCAAACAATGGAAGCAACAGGCATAGGAGAGCCATGAGACGGATATCGCAGTTTGCTGAAGAATGGATTAAAACTGCAAGTCTCTGACAGCAGGCCAACTTCTTTGGACCCTATACAAACTTTCCCGATATCAACTGCACCAAGTTTCAATCAACAACAGTTGCATTTGAGGCGAACGCAACAGAACTTTCCTTTACATCAAAACTCTGTAAGTGACCATTCTTGACATGAAATTCTCCACTACGGTGGAGTCCTCAATGGTGATTTGCTGACTGCTACAGCCTTACGGATCCCCTAGGTTGCTTTTACAGCAAACACGTTCTGTCATTTGGTAGCTTTGACAGGAAATACAAACACAAAATAAATAACAAGAATTGCACCCTTACCTCAATATCACTATTATCGTTTTCTTGAAGAACAAACTGTCTTGTTCGACTATTCCAATCTAGTGCTAGCCAAAGGGGCTTGTCGGAATCCTGAAGTTTCCTAAGTTTCACTAAAAAACCAGAAAAGAAAAGATTAGCTCTTGCACCAAAGCAAATTCCACAAACAAAATATAGTACAATCATTGCTATTCTAGAAACTCAACATTTCAAATTGTGTGAATGTCATTAATAACAGCATTTGCGCACAAGTGTGATCAACAAATATCAACTCTTTCAGCAGCTCAAAACTTGCAGCAATTAAAGGAAGGCCGCAGTGCTCTATTTTTTTACTGTTCAAGGAAATTAAAAGGATTTGAATCAATGAGGCTTGAAGGTAAATCATGCCAAGTGTCTATGCGCTACATTTAAAAAGGTAGCAGTGTAATCTGTGCAATGCCTAGGCTGCCCCACTGCACAAATGCATGAGTGCTGACCCATGTTCTGCTGCCATAAACAAACAATGTCCCCCTTCCAGAACAGGGTGGCAGAGACTTTCACACCATCAGTGCGCACACACTGATTTGTCCCAAGGCGGCAGGCGCCCACCTTGCCAGCACATGTCCCAATCTGGCACCATCACGGCAATTCTTGCATTCACAGTTGGCAATTCTTGCATTCACAGTTGGCAATTCTTGCATTCACAGCTGGGTAGCTTCTACAATGCCACTGCTTAAAGGGACAGTGAGGAGAGCACTATTGATATTTTTTTTGTAGGAAAATCCAATAGTTCGGCATTTCATGGCTTTGTTGCCACTTGGCCGGCAGCGAAAGATGCATTTATTTCCAAGAAATTTGGATTCGAAGTTGAAAAAGTTTTTCCCGCCGCTCTGATTCAAACTTGCGATTCTCCTATGACGACACAGGACTAAGTGACGAGAAACATGACGTGAACATGAAGTAACGCAGACTCCGTGATTTCTGGCACCAGCATAGCGGCCCAGCAGCAGCCGAAAAGAAAGCTACCGCCGGCCGCACGTTGAAGGCATCTATCGGCTAGTGCGGTCGTCGCTACAGTCGCTTCGCTTACGTTTGCACTGGCGTTTTGCCAGCGTTACGATGGATCTTGTTCTCGAAGTCGTCAGAGAAGTTCTCGCAAATAGACACCTTTAGCATACCGTGTACCTTGTTACCACTAGCGGAATACCGGGAGCCCGCCTGCCGCCGGCGAGCAGGCGCTGATTGCTCCCGATGCTTCAGGCGCGCGTAGCTGCCGGGCACGTGGCGCCATCTGGCGACGTCAAGGAGATTTGCGCGTGCATTGGCAGCGCCTCAGTGATTCGTGGCTTATCGGGTCCTAGAGTTGCTAGAACCATTGGTTCTAGCAACACTGCTTTGTCCTATGACGTCATCACGCTTGTACTTGCGAGTTTGGCCTGTGGCGGCGATACCTGTATTTTGGTTCTTGCTCTTTTCTACGTTACAAGAGCTTTGTTATCAGTATTAGTGGCGTTTTTGTAATCAGGAGCTGGTATTCTGTTGATACAAGCGAACTTCAATTTCTCCTCAGTGTCCCTTTAATGTTTCAACAATCCCCTTCGTGATGCTGCCCATATCTGCCTACACACTGTCCTCTACACCACTTGTCCTGTCCTCTTCTCGATCTTCAGTCCTGTCAAGTTTGCGGTTATCCCTCCTCCCCAACATGTCTGACCAACTGGCCCAAAGCTTCCCCTTGTTGACACTGTCGTCATTGTAGGCAATAATTTAAAACCCTGCGTTTTTGGCGCAACTCACATTGACAACATCATGAACCAACACTTATAAGCAACAGGAAATGAGGATTTTTGAACCTCGTTTAAGCAGCACCTAATGCACTTCTGCAGGTCCTAAAGGGCAGCCTGGATGGACATGGACAAAATTTGCCACCAAAGAGAGATGAACAAGGATAGGATAGGATTAGGACAGGATTAGGATTATGGATAGGATTAGGATGGGATTAGGGTAGGATTAGGGTAGGGTGGGATTAGGATTAGGATAGGATAAGGATAGGGTAGGATTGGATAAAACGCGCTCCAAGAACTCCGTCTTTGGTGGCATTTGTTTTCTGCTTTTGAGTAGGCTTTACTGCGCTGGAAATCTACCGCCACCATTATTGGCATCATCAAATGGCACCCTACCTCGCACTGTGCGCTAAAGACAAGCATGAACACCATCGCAGTTTTATTTGTTGATAATGTCAGCATTTCAAAAGCTAGCACAAAAAAAACTTCGCAAGCTTTATCTGCAAGTTTGATACCTTCAACCTCTCGGAGCTCGTCTAAAATTTCTGTACCCCTTTCGGGCGGAGAGCAGTTTCAAAATCCAAGGTTGAAAATGTATGATTTATAGCTGTTAATTTGTGCTTACAGCACTTCTGCAAGAACAAAGCAGGCACTGCACACCAGAACGAGATATAGCCAGAGAAAACGACCCACCTTCACCGGTGCTTTCATCGACGCAGCTCTCGTAAAGCGCAAACTTACGAGGATTGTCTGCTACTTTGAACTTCTTCAGGAGGGCCACTATCAGCTCTCGTACAGAATACTCACTGCACAGAAGACATGCAATTCACACCATCAGAGCACTTGGATGCAAATGCCTTGTAGCTGAATCTGCTCGGGAATTCTCACCCACATATTTCTTTGCACTATAAGGTATGCACCGCAGGGACCCAACTAGTGCAAACTGTGCTTGTTGCAGCACTTGTGACGATGATGATGATGATGATTTGATTTTCAATGGCACAAGGGCAACTTGGACAAACAGTGCCATGGCTGAAGTGTTTTGTTCTGCTCGAGGTTGGGCAAGAGACCCATTCTTTCAAACATTTAGCCCCAAAGACAAGCACCAAGCCCGGGAAAAGCTTGCACTCATCACAAAACCGGTAGCTACCTTCTCACACACTGCGAGTTCCGCATTTATCGGTCCGGGTACTAACAAAATTCTCCTGCTCAAATAACTGGGCTATTTGCACCCAAACACCGACCACAAGGTAGCTTAAGATGATCTGTTTTTTGATAAGTAATATAACATCATAACTTGCCTGGATTTTCTTGAATTGGCGAAAAACTGCAGTCAGCTGCGGCAGGATTTTTGTCATGGTGAGCGGAGCAGCTGATTTGACAGGCTGCGCCATCTGGCCAACTGTGAGACAACAATGTCCCGGCTTGAAGCGGTGGTGGGCCTCGTAATTCGCTAGGTGCAGCAGCCTGTCAAATCGGCTGCTCTGTTCACCTCGGCTAAAACTCTGTCGCAGCTGCAGTTTTCCGCCGATTCTGGAAAATCCAGGCAAGTTCCAATGTTACCTAAATTACTTATCAAAAAACAACAACCAACACTAGCTACCTTGTGGTCCATGTTTGAGTGCAAAAGGCCAGTAGTTTGGGAGAATTCTTTTTGCGACCAAGACCTATAAACACAGAACCCACAGTACAGGATCGGAGCTAAAACCATTAGGCCAGCAACAGAATACAGCAATTCTATTCATTATGTCTAAATTCGCCTTTGTTTGCAAGAACTCATTGCAGCAGAGTGACAAAAAGTGCAATAAATACATGATAAAAGGTTTCAGTCAAGAGCAGTTCTATAATATTTATTAACTTCTTTTTTTGCTTTTGTAACGAAAAATTATGCTGATGAACGAAGTGCATGTATTCTACTGTTTGAATTTTTCACTTTAATCTCAATGTAAAATCCGTTTTAGGATTATATTACCATTTTCTTCATAATGCTGACATTGATGGCTGCATTTCGATAAAGGCGAAATGGAAAAGGAGCACGTGCGCTGTGCAATATCAGTGCCCATTAAAGATGCTCAGGTGATCGAAATTAATCCACAGCCCTCCACTAAGGTATCTCTTACGCAGCCCATATTTTGATTCAGGGTATAAAACTTCACATACTACATTACCACCTCAATTCTGATGTCACAGCAGCCATTTAGTTGTTGAAACTAAAGCAATTGGAAGCAGAAATTCAATTATAAATTATTTATTGGGCACAGGTGAATTCCACATGGCAATTTGCATTTATTATCAATGTCTTGTGCATGTCAAACAAAGAACATACAACCCAACTTCGGTGCCTGTATTGCTTCAAACACAGCCTGCACTCACCTAGTAATGTGAAGAGCTTTTATGGTGTCCCTGGGTAGGTAAAAGGAGGTAAGTGTCTTGCGATCACTGTCTTCATCTTTGAGGATGTTGTAAATGGACGGAGGCCTCGTTCCTGCCACCACATTGATGGGGCGCATCAGGTTCATGCGAACTCGCACAAAGCCCCGCACAGACCCATCTTCTTGCTGCAGTCACGAGAAATGAACAGAACAAAGCTGCAGTTTAGCACTTGGCACTCACGAATATCAGCTCCCTGTATGCCCTCCTCATTTTCAGGAGCAACTATTTTGATATTCTTACTAGAGAATCCTCTAGACACTGCCACAGCACGTATATTACACTTCCGGTTACCTGTCACTGTGCATTTATGTCTAGCTTCTTTCCCAGAATAATAAAGGAATAGAACATGCTTCCTGATTCACTAGTTCATTCTTCTTCCCTAAATGCTTTTTCGATTAATTTACACATTGGTATATATTCTAGGAGTGCTGTGTACTAACCAATTTGCACATTTCTTTTGTTATTTGTATCTGTGTATATTGTTATCCTTCATACATGTATTTAAGTATGCTTGAGTTTGGCACTATTCTTTTTTTTTTTTTCTACAATGTACTGTATCAACTGCGTACATTCAGGGTAATCAGTAGTTAATTTATATTTATTACCACATATACTTCTGTTGTCTAGTGTAATCAGTTATTATGCATGTACTGCGTGTTGGCCCTATCAGATTTGTTGGAACTGCTTGTTTTGTGCTATGTTTCCACTCCTGTAATGGCCCTTCAACAGGGCTGACAGTATCAACAAAGAAGACAAAGAAGTAACGAAAACTGACGCTGCTAAAAATAGCCAAATAAGCATGCAACATGTGTGTGATTTCTGAGGAAGGGGGGAAGGCCTTCAAGATTTAGTTTTCACCAACAGCTATATATTAGGTGTGTGCCAAATTCGAGTTAAGTACTCAATCTAGCCACACAGTGGTTTTATAACATTACAGCACACATTAGCGCATGTTCTCGTTCATTTTGTTTCAGTAGACGGATTCCATTTTGTTATCATGAGTGAAAGTGCAAACGAGAAGACATTAAGAAAGTAATCACAAGGAAAATGTAGCACCCCCAACCATTACAATCACTCACAGCCAAAGTGTGATAAAAAACTCCATGAAGTTTGTTTTTATTTGCTTACCACGGCCCATGCTCAATCATGCTGCCTGCCTCAGTTGTCAACTAATACCAGTAGCTTTTCTTCTTTTCTATGATCGCCAGATGTGAAACAAAGCTGTGCATGTTTACAACATCTTGTTAGCGGCTACATGGCATGAAATGACAACCTACGGTATGTATTGCTGCATTTTTATTTTTCAAAAGTTTCATTGGTGAACCATATATACATTTTTTTGCACATCACTGCACTTGGTAATTGCGCAGCCTTTGCTATGCTTTTTTCCTCCATTTTCACAAGAGGTTTTTCCCATGTTCACTGTGAGCTCATCATAATCGGATTGTTCAGCGCGAACAGTTCAGTGCGACTGTTCAACTGATTCAGCCAGCTAAATTAATGAGCTGCCATATGGGCCAATGAAACACGGCCCTTGGTCTCCACAACAAATACGCAAGCCCAGGCTTCAATAGAGAAAAAATAATTGTATGTGTGCCAGTAAGTACTGCGTGCAGTAGAGACCTCAACATCAAGTCCTTAGGGGGCGTGCTTGTTCTGAAAGCTCCTGAAGTAGACAAACTACTTCAGGAAGTCTTTTAAGATGATGGCTTTGGCTAAGCTGATGAGGTTTTAAAAAATTCGTTATTTTAATGTGCAGAACTGAAACGCCCAAGGTTGTTCCCTTTTCACATGTTTATAGCGGATTAGCTTAAAGTGAAATCTCTGCTGGGCAATACTATGCCCGCAGTTCCAGTCAGAGCCCACGAAGGCCAGCACTCAGTCGTACTTGTCAGAAAATCAGTGTGTTACCGGTAGTATCATAATAAAAACCGATTGCAACCTGCACCCGAGCTGGGTGCTCTGCATGGCTGCTACTACATTTCATAGATCAAGGTAACCATGGCAGTTCACTAGCAAAAGATAAAACGCTGGCTTCTGCTCACCGACAAATGGCAATGAAAAATTTATTGATACAGTTTCATCAATGTGTTCCCTTACCAGAACCATGTCAAGCCCTGGTTCTTGGTGATTGTAGGATTCTATTCGTGACAAAAGTTCGTCCTTGGGCAGGTCCTCGAGAAATAAAGGTGAGACACGGCCCTGTTCCCAGAAGGGATGGCAAAAACACACCATTAGAGAAGCATATAGTTTAAAAGGCACGGCGATTAGTGTAACACTGCTACAAAGAATAACAAATGTTATACGTAGTTGCACGTTTGCAAGAAACTCACAATCCTTTAGCATCCATTCTCTAAAGTGCAGAGTATATGCAGCTCAAATTTAAACTCCCATAACGCAAATAGCTTACCAGGTGAGTCATATGTAAACAAAACATGACAAATATGATAACCTAAGAAATTCAGAAGTTACCATTCAAATGTAACATGAAACAGACTGACATATGTCAAGATGCTACCACCTCTGGCTTTATCACCTTCTCTTATTTGCTTGTTCTCCCAGCATTGCATCTCCTAGTGAGATGATGGTCAGCACTACTAACAGTGATCCGATTTTTGAAGACACAAGGGCAGCTTAGCCAAATAGTGCCAGGCTAACGTGTTTGGTCTGCATGAGGTGGTGTCATTTACGCCAATTTACACAGACCATGCACCTGACTCTACATAAGAGGAACTCCAGACTAGGGAAAAGAATCCACCCTCTGAGAAACTGGTGGGTACCAGTCAAACTCTTCAGGTTGTGGAAGGGGCGGATCAAACCCTGCACCTGCTGCATAAAAGATGGAGGCTCAACAACAATGTTGCCACAATGTTATGAGGAACACTATGGACACCTAAATTCGTAGTGATTTTGTGCGCTTGTAATAAATCATAGGGCAACTAAGATGCACAACGGGACTACTCAGTTTTAAGTTACGACACCACACTGCAGCACACCATTGATACAGAGTTTTGCACGAAGCCGCAAGTGAAAATTTGCCAAAAATGCAGGGGCTGAGTGACTGTGATAAAGCATAGAAGAAGCAAAGCTCAGTAACTAAGCATCGTTAATTATACTCACATCCATAATGCACAGCCCTCAGAAAACATGCCTTGAAAATACATGCTCATAGTTTGAAAGCGACTGCAATAGTGGTAGTATGATTGTAACAAGCTTCACATGGCTTAACTGTCCCCTTAAACTCTGCAGCTCTATGACTAGATAAACATCTCTAGTTACAGGAGCCCTCCCACCTCATTTTTATCTGCCGAGTGATGCACTTAAAAACTACCACTGTAAGTACAGTCAAGCCCACTTATAACAGCAGCTGCACAACTCAGTTACAGCGAACGAGGAGGAGCTATAAACTTTGCCCTGCAGTTGAAAATCACCGCTTCGCACTGGAGCGAAGAGCGTCCATAGCCTTGATGTCACCTTCTCCCCCTTTCCCACAGAAATAACGTGGCAGCCCAAAAAAGCAAAAACAATAAATTTAAATAAGAAATATAGGATGTATAGGATGCTGACAAAAGTTCTTCCCAGATGTGGCCGTCAAAAATGCATGCCTTGAAAGGCAACGCCTAGCACTGGTAGAAAGCACAGTAAGCTTAGCATTAGTGGCCACATGTGCATGAGCGTGAACAGCAGACACCAATGGTCACCGTTTGTCATCGGAAAGACCGCATGGCAGAGTGCTTTGGAAGCTATGTTCTCGTAAGCCACAGGCAGAATGATGCGTGACCTTGTTTTATATTAGATGAGTGTTCTACTCGGCATAAGTTCTGAGAAGACATGGGGATTACAGGCGACTTGTTCGCCGAGTGGCTTGATGAGTTCGACCATGAATGACATAGCGAAAAAAAATAGGAAGGTCCTTCTCGTGCTCGATAACCACACATATCACACCTATGCTGCCTTCCCTCGCAGCAGTGACTACGCTCTGCTACCACTGAACCCGACAAGCAAGACCGGTAACTTGACATGGGCATAACTCATGGGCTCAAGGTGCCCTGCCAACGGTGCGTCACCAGCAAAGACTGACCGCAATTGACAGACCAGGCACCACTGCAGAGTACATCCAAAATTACCTCCGTAGAGAAGAGTTTACGATTCCACGGACAATGGAGGACGCTGTCAAACACCCAAGCTACAGGAGGCATGTCGATTTGTGGCAACGCGTCATGAATGCGGAGCTGGCCCGACCTGATGTCACCTGGCACAACTTCGTTGGTGCGGATGACGACGCCGACATCGGTAAGCCATCAATGACGAAAATAACAGTACGCAAAGTACAACTTTTGCACCACAAGGAATCTGATGAAAATGATGACGAGGCGGCCGTCCTGCCATCTGCTACCGTGAGCACTTCCACTGCGATTAGATAATTGTGTCCCTAAGCAAGCTTGTTGGTGGCAAGGGAATCGGCGAGAAGCATGTGACTGTGCTGGACAGCTAGGAGAGTGCCGTAAAAGAGTATAATTTGAATAAGCAGATGCGCATAAAGGACTTATACTGTCCAAATTTTTACTCCATTATCCCCTAGACGCCATCACGGCTTAAATATTTCTCCACTTTACGCACGCACTGATACGAATAAATACAGTTTCTTCCCAAGTACCATCGAAAGCTGGAACTTCATACCTGGCGAAATTCGTTCATTTGCACTTCCGCAATTTTTGGCTGCCATTGAATGTCATTAACACCTATGCTTTGTTCATTTTGTATTGTATCTTGTATACACTTATGTATGTATGCATGCATGTATCTACATATATACGCAATATACAAATATAACATGCGAAGTCCACTGACTACGAACCTCAGAAGAAAACGAACGATATCCTCGCAACCATCAGGTTTGTTACAAGTGGGCTCCACTGTATCCTGACATTCACCCAAAAGATGCCAAGAATATTCATGTAATAAACCTCACATTTTCCTCATTCTTTTCGTCCTTCTTCTGACCACTTAAGTCGGCAGTCTCCATTTCTCCCTTGCCTTTACAGTCCAATGCAACAAGGCTTCGACACCTTAGGTGGCAAGTAAAATTGCAGTCTGAAAAGGCAAGGAAAAAGAAGCGTTTGTACATAAAAAGCAGTTTTCGAAGAGTAACAGCATGCAATGCTGCCAAGATGTAGAATAGATTTGAAGGTGTAATCACCACTGAGCAATTGGTTGACTAAAAACTTTACAATGTGAATCACCTCCCATTATGCCCCGAGACAATAAATATCCTTTTTAACCCCTTAGGGGTTCATTAATAAAAAAAAAAGGTACCAAAATGGCTCATTTTTTTATGCTTCAACAACACATTTAAAAAAACAAACATATATGCGAAAACATTTTACTACAGAGAATAATGTTTTACTAGCCATTATGTACTCTCCACTCATGGAACTTCAGGATTGGTTTAGAGTAGCAATACACAAAACGCACTATTTGTCCACTGATTCCCTCCAAACTACTGGAGTATTGTCGCTATATTCTTCACTTCAAGAATAAAACTCGGAAGTCAATATCTTCATTGCTCGTGCTTTCACCATCCATCAAATAACACTTTTCCACACATTTATAATGCCCCACAGATGATGCCGTGTTTGAAAGCGTGAGAAAGTGTCATGCTAAAAGGGAAAGCAAAAGGAATACTTTCTGCCATCTACTGTGAAAACTCTCGCTTAATAAAAGCACGAATGGAAGAACAGGCGCTGCCATCTATGTTTTAAATGTAAAAACACCATTTGACAAGCACAGTTCATTAAAAGCCGTTTAGACAGTAGAAAAATGCCCATGACGAGGTGAGCGAAAAAGTGGCGATTGCTCATGATGAGCTGAGGTCATCATGAACGCGTAAGGGGTCAAAAGCGTTATTATTAGAAGAAAATGCACAAAGACTAGTACCAATAGCTGTGGATCAAGTTAAACCTTTTGGTAGCCAACACACGCAATGCTTCTAAACATCAGTTTGTGACCTTCCACTCTTTAGTGACCGCACCAATCAAGTTTCTGTTTTGACAAGTCACCTTGTTCAGTTACCACTAAAATTGCTCACAAATGAAGAAATGAAGCTTTCCTTCAATTTTCACCAACTCAAAACAAGTTTAAATAAGAATCCATTCAATGCTCAAGCGAGGATGCTTAGCCGCGAGTAACTCTAAAAGCAAAAGTTCAAACTCAAAGAGCTCGTGATTTGAAAGCTGCTTCGTCAAACAATTAATTGGTCACTTACTCTGGCACTGAAGCCCCTGTTGCAAGCTGCAGGCTCCCCACACAAAGTCACCACACAGATCACACCACGTTGGGTTTTTAAACACCACCGGTTCAAAATCGTGGCCCACGCCACTTTCCGTAGGGTCAATTTCAACAACTCCAAAGTTGGCAAGCTCGATGAACTCGGACCTTCGAAACGCTTGGTGTCTGGCCGCCCTCGGGTGGTACAGAGTCTTGTACGGAGTAGGAAAGACTGTGGTGTCTTCCCTTGCCTGAAAATCAGCATTGAACACACATACACAATCAATGCAAGCACCAAGTTTTCAAGGCTCAGATTTAAAACACCAGCGAAACCTCATCATTGTCAAGTTCGACAGTAAACAAAAAAATAGACTGTCCGCTGGCCTTGTGACTTGTAGCATTCAGTAACGTGTGAAAGTTATTGAATACCAGTGGCACTGCAAGCATTTAGACTCTATACATGTGTTTGAAATGCAAAGATCAGGTGCCTTGAACACACTTTTTGTTTTTTCGCCTTAGAACTACCAAACATAATATAGCACACATCCATTACTGTACAGTAAATAAGCTTACCTTGGGTTTTGGTTTTCTCCGAAACGGTATTGGAAAGTTGAAATTTTGCAAAAATAAGCTTGGGTTGAAGGTTTGTTTCAGCTTCTCTTGGTACGCAACGACCCTTTTAGGTGTCGCAGGTGGTGTCAGAAACTTAGGAACGTGTTCCCTTTGGCTCTCGGCTCTCGACATGCTGCGCAACAACAAAAACAACAAATTGTAATTAATTAAAGCAAAACGAAAGCGACAAACAACCAAGCCACATCGAGCAAGGCGGTTTCGCTTACAAGTCATACACGTGCCGCAGGCAGTTCGCAGCATCGCAACAAGACACGATGCAAGCTCCTTAAAAGGGTGACAAGTTGTGCTCAGCCGTGCATATGTATTCTTTTTTTTCCACCACCATTCTGTGCATACACGTCGCCCCCAGCAAAACATGCTGACGCAGCGAACGGGCGTCGAAAGCAACAACCCACGAAGCGTGATCAGGTTTCGGACGACCGCAAGTGCACTTCCAACTCGGGATGCAGCGCGGCACGGGATCGCGAAAGACGATCCTTACCTGTAATACTCGCCAAACGTAGGGACAGAGTCTCTGCGCAGCTCGCGTGTTTCCGCACGAAGCGTGGACAAATGCAATAGTAAACCGACACAGGGCACAGATTAAAGAGGGTTTCGAAGTCTTATCAACAGTACCTGATAGAGCCGGGAAAGCCCGTGCGTGGCCAACCAGGAAGCGTTTCGAGCACCCAACATTTTGAGAGGGGAAAAAAGTAAATCTCATTAAAAGCGTTGCGAGGAGAAGAAGAAGAGCCAGCGTTACGAGCGTACGCTACGCATTACACGCACCAAACAGACGCACTGCATTACCTCGCAGGTAGCGCCACCTGCTTGTTATATATCAACAGGTAGAAAAAGAAACCTTCTTCCCAGAGAAGCGTAGCCCGAGCAGCTCTGCATTTTTCTGCAAAATGAGTCAAATGAACATAAGAGACAAATTGTAACTCACACCAACTTTTAACTTGAGAGATTCTATGCAATTTTGATGGACTTCCGTCAGCTGGAGATCAGAATCCTAGGCTGTGCGGCAGTTTTCACATTTTCACAAGAACAGCTGACCGGATTCGTATCGGATTTCATATGTTCGAAGCACGAAAGCCAGTTTCAACTTGGATCAGTTGACTTGGACTCAACTTGACTAATCAAGCTTTCGGTTTCGGTCTTTCGAAGCGAAAGTTTCACTACGGGACCTCGGGCTTCAATCGCAGACCGTGTAAATTTGACCTTCAGCTGAGTTATAGGCCAAACCATGAAAAACAGAAACCTTTGAAACCTTTGAAAAACTTTGAAAAGGTGGCACGTACCCACACTGAGGGATCGGCCAAGAACCACACTCTCGCGCAATGCATTGGAGAGCGTCGTCTTCATTAACTTCCATCTGCTCCGTCCCACGGCACTGCCTGCTCACCGTCGTCTTCTACGTAGCACAAATCCGTGTTTTCGCTCCGATTCGAATGTAGTAAATATTCCCTGTAGTTTTTAATTAGTGGCTGCGGCATTGCCCTAAAATCTGTCCGAATGCTGGAAGAAAAGTAGTAGCTCACAAAAATTCCTTATACTTAAGAAAATATGCAGACTAGAGTAGACGCACATGTTAGCTTAAGCGGACAATTTTTTGGTCTCTAAAAACCATCAATAGATCTAGGTGCGGTAGGGGCCCTAGTAGAGGAGTGTGCATAGGTACATAGCACGTACAGGGCATAAAAATAATTAAAATAAAGTACACAGGCAGTGCACAGGATCAGAAGCTAGGTATATCCACTGCATAACAAATTTTGACCAGCTGTGCAAATAAACAAACCGCCCTCCCTTTTAGTATCAACTAAATACTATCTAAGTGCACTTTCAGAGGGGTCAGGAAGCTCCGCCCCCTCATCGGGGAACTCCCGCGCGCATCGGCACTCGGCGGAGGGGTCGAGTGGGTGGGGCTGGCGGAGGAAAAAAAATTGCGGGTTTAGAGGAAAGAAAATGGCGCAGTAACTGTCTCACATCGTGGTGGACACCTCAACCGCGCCGTGAGGGAAGGGAGATGATGAAAATATTTATTGCAGCACAGTTAGAGGTCGGGGAAGAGAAGGGCGGGGTCCTTAGTCTGGGAAGGACTCCATTGGCGTAAGCTGCTGCCCTTGATCGTTCGATAAGCTGACGTTAACGTTCTTCGTCCGAGCTAGACAGTGCCACCTCCCACCCCTCCCGCGTTGGCTGAGTTGTATCAATCACTTGGTTTTTTTAATTGGCAGGCCCGTGCCATATGGTACTGATCTGCGTTCTCCCCGCAAAATTTGCATTTTCATTTGATGAAATCCGGGTTTATAGCGTGTAATAAGAGTTAATTAAGAATAAGTATAATCTGCGATTACTGCTTTCGCAGTAAAACCTTTTTCCACAACAGCTCTTTGGACACACGAGATCCCATAGTATGGAAGCGCGATCACACTATGAATGGACACAACACTATCACGAAAAAACGTCACTGCACAAAATACTGCCGCTTAAAACCGGTGAGGCTGAGAGGCGTCGTACTCTCCGTTGCTATAGCAACGCCGAGCATGCGCAGAGAGCAGTGAGGGTGGAAATGCGAATTCGCGGTAACTGCTCACCTTGAAGCTGGTGTATGTGAGCTTGGGAGAACTGGAAAACGCCGGCGAAATAAGCTCTGATTGCAACTCCGGCGGGCAAATTCCTGAGTTAACGCGCGCCGCAGTTCACACACAATCATCTGGCTGATCACGTGAGCACTGGTAATGTCCTTTCCCGACATCTTGCAGGAACAGAGTCGGTGATGTTCCGTGCCGTAACTGAAAGTTCCCTGAACTATACCCAGAAATCCCTATTTCAGCCCCTTTCTCCCTATATCATGCAGCTTGAAAACTGTAAATTTGGAAAAGGTGAGTCAATTTCGATTCTTAAAATTCCCTGAAGCTTCGTAAAAATTTTCTTTTCGCCAAATTTACCCCTAAGATCCCTAAAGAAGGTAAAATTCTCCGAATGGGACATCACTGATGTACCTCTAGCATTGCGATTGACCAGGTCGCACGTTCTCCCTATCCGTCATCATACTCTCCCTCCGGTTGTCAGTGGTTCCCGGACAACGTTCGAGTTTGTCGAGAACGGAAACGAACAATTTCACTATAAAAAAAATGCATTATAATCCTCAATGTTGCTCCTTCCTTTGAAAAAGGCATATCCACTGGCGCATGGTAAGCACACATTAGGACTAACTAGCATGATTAACAGACGATTGCAGTTTCTGAGTATAGTTGGTTTGCCCTCTCAGAATTTAAAGCAGCGAAAACCACTAGAAAAAAATGTAGGTGTTGGACACCTAAGAGAAGAAGAGCACATGATGGTATTCATCTCCACAACCTGGCCAGTACCCTCTCGTGGGTACATGCCATGTCTGAAGAGGCCAATAACAACAAGGAATTAAGTACCCAGCCAACGTCATTGTGCATACTCTGCACAACATATTAAGATGTTTATTCGTAGCAGGAAGTTAATTAGAATCACGAGTGGATGCACTTCTTGACAGGGTTCATAAAGCTCCCTTCTGGACAGTTGAAAGCGTTTGCAAATGGTTTGAAGTGACGGAGTGGCCCGTTGACCCTGTACCAAGCGGGACTATCCGAGCCTTGGCTCATCCATTTGGCGAGAAAGTCAGGGTTATTGTTTTCGCAGTGTCCAAAGGCGTAATACAGGAAAAATAGCTGTTCGTGGGTATATGACAGCGCTCCAGCCAGCCGAAAAGCGCTAGAGCCTTGTAAAGCTTCGGCGAGGAAAGCACCGAATGCCGCAGGAATAGCCAAAACGTCGAACAGGTCCGACAGCGAAGTCTGCTCGCTGTTCAACGTGGTATTGGAAAACGGGGGCTTCAAGGACGCATAGTCGAGCTGCAGGCAGCCTCGGATGTTCTCCAAAACAGACACTGGGTCCGTAGCCGTTGTGTGAAAATAGAATGTGTACGCCCAGTAATATATAAATCGGTACAGGCTGCGATAGACGCGACTGGCGACTCTGGGCACGTGCAAGAGCTGGATCGAGTCGTGACTGGACATCACAAAGTCGAACACGGGGAGTGGTATCTCCAGATTCTTGTATGGTGCCTCCAGAGACGGGTACGCCCGCAGAAAGCCTCCCTTCCAGCCCGTCTTGTACTGCCTGTACCAGTCTGACGAGAGCCAGTTTCTCCTCATCATGGCGTTCTTCAACCAGTAATAGAAAAACGCATTTAGCGGCGCCGTAGGGTTGCTGCTGTACATGTTGCTGAAGTACTTGTTGCGAAACGCCTTATCGAAGAAGCTGCGCGGAACTAGCGGCTCCCAGGAAAGGGCTCGAAGTTTCCTCAGCAAGCTCTCCTTGAAAGCGCCAAAAAAGCGGGAATCGTTGCGGACGAACTCATAGAAGCTGTTGTTGAGGCGCTTCAGCAGCAGGTCCCTGAGAGTCTCGTAGCCGAGGAGTTTGACAGAGCCGCTGTAGGCCAGTATCATCGGAACGTACGGCTCCATGCGATCTAGTAGCCTGACGCAGTAATGGGTTGTGGGCAGGTGCTTCGCGAATTCTGGTTGGTCGGCGTATGCGATGGAGGCCAGTTTGTGCCGCAGCTCAACGTCCTTGATGAACGGCGAGAGAGCCATGGCGACACGGAACACGATGTAATTAAGCACGTCTGCCTTTCGCGGCAGCGCTCCCTGGTTTGCAAAGCTGGAAAGGTACTCCAAACTGGTCAACTTGACCTTATGCCCGGCGAGAGATAAAATGCGATCACCAAAGGCCCGATCCATCAAGATGCGCCAGTTGAAAATCCTACTGCCGGGCAGGTTGGACAGGCTCATAGCGCCGCAGTGCTTGGGAAAGAGCATGCAATCGTGCGTGTGCGAAGCCTTCCTCTGGGCGAGGTCCAGTTCCAACTGAGCGACGTCGGTGTCGGCGAACTTGCCCATTGACTGCATCAGAGCTGCAAAGGCGTCGCTGAGAAAGCGGTAGTCCCTTAAAGGGCCCTGCAGCTTGCCGATGAGCAGACGGGGCTCTCCGACTACTGGAGAGAGCGTGCCATTGTTCTCGAACTCTTCGACGAGTGAGAAATGAAAGAGGCTGTCGATGCCCAAGTGGCGGTGGAGGTCGCCCATCTTGGAAGACACTTCGTCCGCCCCGATTCGCGAAGAGCTGGTGCTGAGGTAGGGCCAGTCTTGAAACCCGAGCAGGTAGAAATAGACGCTGCGGATGTGTTCAAAGAGTTCCTCGGTAGGGTTGACGCAGTTGTCGAAGAGGACCTTTACCGACGGCACGACACTGTGCTTCTTAGTAAGGACACGAGCCATTAACTCCGCGTAGCTGTAGAGAAGGCGGTCGTCCACGGATGCTCTGGCATCTTTGGGGCCGGGTTTGTTGAATGCCATCCAGTTGGCGCAGGCATACTGATAGAAATCGTCGCATGGGCTCGTCGTGTTGTCGACGGCCTTGAGAACCTTCTGGCCTTCTCTGACACAGGCGGTCGTGCTGCAGACGTAGGGGCGGGGCTGGGGGCGTGACTTTGCAGCCAAAGAAGCCATTTCTTCTCCGATGGAGTCGCTCCAATTCGCCCGCTGCTCCTCGGCTTGTAAGTCGTCGGTGACGTTCACGGCGAGCCGCATCGGCGCGAAGAATGCTTCCAGCTGCGGCAGCGCGATGACACCCAGCAGGACAAAGACGGCGGCTGTCAACGCCGAGATGCCGATCCAGTAGCCTCTCTTGTTCAGTATCGCGCTGATGCGCTTCGTGCCGCGGTTTAGCAGCACCATGCTGTCGGACGCTAGAATGAGCGTGCTTGGCATGTCAAGAGACGACGCAGTGAGCAACTGGAAGGCACCTGTGTTTTCGCGCAGAACGCCGGAACCTGAAGACGGGGCAGCACGTAATGGCGTCCACTGACACTGCCCCAGACAAGAACAGTAGACGGTGCTCGAGCAAGGCACGCGCTTCTTCTACTTCTTCTTCTTCTTAAAACATGGCACATACCCGCAGGTGGGATGGGGGGAGGGGGGATTGGCCAAGGTGTAGTGGCATAAACAAGGAAATTCCCATAGGCGATTACGACAACATATTAGCGCCAAGCGTGAATTTTGAAAAAGTTTATCGATAAAAAACTACACAAAAATATTTAAAGTAAAATAACAAACAGCACCCACCGGTGTCTTATTTCTGCCACAAATGAGTAACCATGGCAATCAAAGTTAAATCATTAGCTTGGCTCCTATTTACCTTATTTTGGCTCTCCTCACTAAACCCTGGCCTATCCCCCGTCGTGGATGTGTACGATGCCACTAAGGCAACAACAACATGGCGCACGTCGCTGCTTCCTTTATTTGTGTACAACTTGCATTTCTGTTGTGCGTGTGCGTGTGCATAAGTGTATGCACAGTCATTGTCAAAAATATACAGCCTACTGGGCTTGCTTTCAAGCTATGTAAAGCGGCTCTTTAGGACTTTTGATAGTACTATGCTTGGGAGGTTTGAGGTTTGAAGTTACTACCGCCTTCGTGAGATTAAGGTCTCTGAATTTGCAAGAGGAGCCGCGCTGCGGGTCTCAGAAGCAGACCCCTTAGGCTGCATACTTTTGACAAAAACTGCAGATGGGCTGTGCAGAAAGTGAGAACTATTGTGTGCTCTTCTTCTGTGGCCACGTGCCACACAAACGGTTCCTGTCAGATTCAAAGCGCAAAACCATTGATACTATTATCGTCACCATTTTGACACACGCCACGGTGCTCCGTACGAAAACAGTTGTCTGACTGCAGTTGTTTTCTTGTTATCACTTACCTTGTTCTTTTTTCTTGCTTTAGTTTTTCTCCAACTTCCTTGTTGTTTTCATTAAGGGAACAGAACTTGTCTCCTCTTATTTCCAAAGGCACGATAGCATGATCATCACCAAAACCATCATCGCGCGGTATTCCCCGCGGCTTGACCGTCACAAATGTGTAGCAATCATCTTCATTATATTTTTCTTCCGCTTTCATTGGATGGTGAATGTGCGTATACAATCCGAATAGTCGCAACCCAGCGATATCCTAAACCCATGCCTTTGAGCACACCAGAGCTGTTACTGACACTTAAACGTGTTTTCTTCGCGGGCTCCATACGTTCCAATGCACGTGTTAAAAAGATTACCTGGTGACCTTCAAAGACTCGGCCAACTGCCGCGCTAGCTGATAGCTTAACGTGGCCTCCCTATGACGTCACTAGTGAATATGGTGATTAAGCTTTCTGCTGTCGTTCGAATCAGCAGCATCTTTGAGAGTCTGTCGCTGACCCAACACGCAAAGCGAAACGGGTTGACGATCAATTGACGAACAAACGCCCCAATGGCATCTTCCTACTTCGCCTGCGTCGAGAGTCCGCCGACTGCCGCACCGAGGGCGTGCACTTGTTGGGCGTGCATTGTTTGATCCTCTCTGCATCACGATCCTCCCTCCGGTGAAGCTTTGGCTCCGCTTTATGGGCGTGCAACTCTGGATCTTCTCTTAGTATTCCCTTGCACTTGCGTTCGCCGCAACGTTCGCAAAGTTCTCGAAAGTACCGATTTGGGCGACCGATCTGTGCCACAGCGCGCTATACTGAATGAGTGACGGCGCGCTGATGAACCACGCACTACTTGACGTAATAAATCTGTACGGCTGCCTGACGACGCCAACCGACCAAACCGCTGAAAATGCTCCCTGGCCGAAATGGATAACTCTGGCATCATACCTGCTACGACGTTATTGTGGTTATTCATAGCACACCACTTTCATTATGTTGTATATTAAACAAGCACTACTGATCAGGAGCCTCCCTCACCAAAAAGTACGATTCTTGCAGCACTACAGACAAGTGATGTTGCTTGCGGCAGCATGCTGTCTTTGATAACGTCAACTCAAGAACGTCCAAACAGGCGGACAAAAGCACCAAAATAGATTTATTCAACGCCACAAATGCAGCACGTCTGGGCATGCGCCGTCTTCCAGACTACTTTGCTCTGACGAAAGGAGACATCCGCTCCGCAAGCGCTGACACAATAATCGTCATGGTATTGAGCCGAGTGAAGACCACAGTCTCCATTGTCCTTCCCGAACCTTATAGTTACTATTTCCTGACGCCATCACTTCATCTAATTCTCTGCACGTCTTCGGTCTTGTTTTTCATCCCTAGTTATCTATTCTCCTAAACGCCGTTAGAACAGGCTTAATTCGCTATACCCCACCACATGCCCTTCGCCAGTCCGCGTCTTCCAGATAATTTACTACACAATGCGCAAACGTAAATAGTTCTCGTACGCCGAAGAGTTCGCCGCCAGCATAACCATTCACATTTACGACCGTTTAACGTGCTCGTAAAACGAGTGCATCCTGCAGCGAACACACTAAATTGAAACCCATCTTTTTCCTCCAAGTCAAAGCAGCAATACCATCAAAGTAACGTTAGAATCATTAGCGTATCATTTCGCCTGAAGTCATTCGCTTCCATGCGGTATAGTCTTGAGATCGATATAGCATATGCACATGGAGTGTTCACAGGTTTAACAATTTCCGACTCTGCTCCCTGATCTTGAACTTCTGGATTTTGCCAGAAAGAGTCTTCGGAAACGAGTCGACAAACAGAACATACTTTGGCGTCTTGAAATAGCTGATCTGAAAAAAAAAGGAAACAAGAATTAACGACGTCACACATCCAATAAACAGAACTGTGAAACTAACAAGAGTGTCTCTGGGTATCTCTAATAAAAAGCGCTTTTGAACAGATAATGCAAATAAAAGACACCACAAAAAACAACAGCAAAGTTCCTTATGCAGCTGAACGCTTATTAGACCGCCGGACACCAGGCAATGCTGCGTTTTACCAATCGCAAAAACCAACAGTGATTTGAACCCTACACTTCCTAAGTTCGATTTCCTAGCTATCGATTTTGTGTAGGAGTGGATTTGGAAGCAAACAATGTTTGCGGTGATCAGCTGAGCGCCCTCTAACGCAAATGGAAAGAAAACGTAGCCGCCTTTCATATTACGTCGTTGCTGTAGTGTTCCTATTAAAGGCAACTATTCTAGAGAGTATTTCCATGACCTAGTCGTCCAATGCTCCGTGTTAAACAACCTAGCCAGCCGTTCCGAAAGTGGTGTTCGGAATCTTCATTAGCACATGGTGTAACGCGGCACATTTTGAGCTCACGTGAGAAGTGTTCACTGGAGAAATAAATGGCCTGGCTTAGCTTATGGTTAAGCCTAGGATGCGAAGCATACCGCCGGCGGAGGCTGCGCGTCCGCAAGCGAGCGCACGAGTTGCGCCCCAGCTTTCACAGCTGTTGTGACGTCATATCACGTGGTGCGCCGATGTAGGTCAAGTGGTAGCTACGCGGCCGCGCGCGGCGCAGCAAGGAAGAGCTCGGTTGTGCGGCTAGTATGCTTCGCATAAAAACTGTGACAACACCACCAAGCACTCCATGTTGGAAAATGGCAGCTTTAAGAAAAGCCGTCATGCAAAATACCTTTCCATCGCAGAATGTTTTGATTTCTTCTTCGGTCAGCCTTTTTCCCTCTTTCAACTTGACCCAGGCGCAGATTTCTTCTCCAAGCCTTTTGTCGGGGACACCGACAACCTATGTACAAAGAACGTAAGGAAAAGAAAGGCTGTTTTACGTGTTCACAAGTTTTCGTGACATCAGAAAGTTTTGTGTGCCCGTTCGCGACGTCGCCACCGGTACCTGAACCTCTTCGATGTCTGGGTGCGTGTAGAGGAACTCCTCCACTTCGGGCGGGTAAACGTTCTCGCCTCCGCGGCAGATCATGTCCTTGATGCGACCGCTGATGATCACGTGGCCATCATCGGTCATGATCGCCTCGTCCCTGCATGATCGTTACAGCAGACAAACATCACTATCTACCTCAACATAGGTTCGTAATGGGCGCTCCTGATAGACGAACCCACAGAGTATGTATACAGAAGATGAGGCCTTTAAAAGCCTTAAGTGGATACTCTTGAATATATGCCCAGTGTGGTGACGCAACGAAGAAGGGCCCTCTCACGGGGTTGCAAGAAGGGGTGCGGCAGAGACCAGGCGCTTGACGAACAAGGCACCCAGCAAGCAGAACAAAGAGCGCAAAGAAGACAGCGCAAAGCGGATAACGCTATCGTGAAAAAGGCAACAGCGAATAGCGCAGATGTAAACGATTCGATGGTGACCAACAACAACAGCAAAAAAAAAACATACAAATGCGCAAATGCACGGAACAGAAAATGATCACAGGCAGACCTACTCATGGAAACGTGAACTAATTTTAGTTTCAACTTAACCAACTGAGTCAGCATCCACAATTTTTTCTTTTCCTTTGCAGTTTTCTTTTTAAGCTGATGATACTGCACGTTAAGCAAGGTTCTTCTGTTTGTTCTTTTACACACTGTGGGAATAAAATACGCATCGCAGTGTTTTACTGCACCCATAAAACTTTGTCCATCATAGAGGATCGAGTTTCGTGTCATTCTTTCATGGTTGTTATGCGGACACCTACACGCCGCCCGTATGCACATAACCGAACATCTCTTCGGATCATCTAACTGGTGATTAGAGGTTCTCCCGAAGGTGTCTACAGGTGCCAACACAGATGCAATCAAGATACATTGAAACGTACAAATGTCACTTCCGTACTGGTGACGTCACTTTCGATCCTGGAAATTTAATGCCTTCGCATCAATAGGTCAACGAAACATCTGAGTGAAACGAGGCTGTGGAGAGCAAATTCGTCTAATTTTCTCTGCCTTCTTTCCCTCCTTCCTCCATTTTTCCCTCATGACGCCGTTCAACAGTTCACCGAAAGTGCGACAGTTACTGCGTCTTCCTCTTGCTGACAAAAATTTTCCTTTTCGTGCATTTGGAAGTCATCAGAGCACAGATTTTTTCAAGGCTTTTTTCAATGTTTCGGGCTATCTGGCTGTAGAACAGTTTTGTACGGAATCGAGAAAACAGCAGGCATAGCATCAATAGGTGAATGAAATCAGCCACCTCTCATGACGGCGGCCCACAACGCGTAAAGAGTACAAGGACACAGAAAATGGGGTTCACTGCGACAATCCTTGAACTAAAATGGAGCCCCAGTGCCCCCTACAGTGCATTTTAGGAACTTTGCGCATCTGTTTCACGGTAACGGGAACAGGCCAAGGGCAACCATGTAGAAACGTTGTTTCCGGTCTGAGACCCCTTTTTGCGCTTAAATGCAAAAATGCATTCCAGGTCATGCACGCCCTGTTTTCACGTACTTTCTGCCCACTTTTCAGTGCACACACTTTCGTGCCGGCACTACTTAGCTGACCTAGATGACGATCGGTCCAGGGATAAGCCTACCTAGATAAAAATTACGAGCACCCCCCCTACTGAAAAAAGCCGTATGATGCAGTAACCTCACATAGGTTGTCATACAAATACCGTTCAATTATCATACAGGTGTCCATCATTGGTAAAGAATTATACATTTTTCATACAAATGTCATACGATAACATATCAATTGCACATTTGTACGACAAAGCCTGTATGCTGTTAATTACTTCATCATACAGCCTTTTTCAGTAGAGTACGTCTTCATTAGCCCATTATGAGGGTTATCGAATAATCTCTAATGTGTTAGCATTAGAACGCTCATTATCGCAAAATACTGTCCGACGTTGGCGTCTGAAGCCTCGGATGGCAAAAGACAACGAGGTGAGGAGGAAGGAGGGAAGAAGAAGAGAGGGTTAGAGGCGACGGGTGGCAAGAGGGACGCCGCGGTAGCCGATAAGAAACGGGGGGTTGCGGAGAGTGGAAAGGGATTACGGCTGTCACACGGCGATTGGTCGAATGGATCACGCCACCCACTCGCACGATCTGAACCAATCAGCGGTAGCGGCTGCTCTGCCAGGGGAGGGAACAGCAATGCTAACGCATACTTTGCCGCATCAAGAGCATTGATCGTCTGTAAAATTTTCTGAGACGATCCCTCGGTCTCTGAGAAAAGAGACGGTGACGGAGACAAGGAGGGCGGAGCCAGCTATTATGACGCATTTTTTCTGGCCTCCTCCCAAATATGAACTGCCGCAGGACCCTCTATTCGAGCTGGTTTGCCCTCACCTGATCACTGGTTCCGACTGTATACTATATACATGACAGCACAGGTATAATGATACTGTTGTTTTGTTTAGTTTTAATTTGTTTCTAATTTAGCTAAATTCAGCTTCTTCTATGTCCTCATCTAACGCGTATGTGCATTAAATTATCTCTCCTATGAATATCCACGTCTCTTGTGATTAAAGGGGCTCTTTCATGTTCTTCAAACCATGGAGTCTCAACTCCCGTCACTCGGCCCGCCCAGGGCTAACACTCCAGATACGAAAAAGTGGAATGTGAAGACGAGAAAGAAGCCGTAAGCGAAGAAGATGCATTATTACATTTTGTCTTAATTAATCTTCTTTTTTTCTCTTTTTCATCCAAACTCTTATCCCTTTCCAGTCCCTGCCCTACTTGAAGTAGAATTAGTGGTGTTGCTCTCCCGCGTGCGTTTCTTTTCCCTTTATTATGTACAGGTGTATAGCAACCTATGCCTCTCGATTCTTGACCGATCCCCCAGTGTTGCTATGTGCCATCTTTTGAAAGGCTAACAACAACGTACCCTCGATAAGATACATGGACTTCCGGAGGCAACCAGTGGGGACTAATGCGCATTTCGAATGTGTACGGGCATTTATTTTTTTATTTCTAGCAATGACTGAACGATGCTTACCCCGTGTGGTACCACTTATCGCGCACAACCTCCTTGGTCCTGTCGGGCTCACTGTAGTACTCGAGGAAGACGAGGTAGCCCCGGGCGCACAGCTCTCCGCGGGTACCCGTAGGTACGATGTTGTTTTTGTCGTCCACTATCTTCACCTGCATGGAAGATGCAGCCTGTGTGTCTCCTTGTAGGAAGTGGTGCACCATCTGTAAGCTATCATCTTTGACAAAAGTAATCAGGCTGCATGGTTTGCTTCTCAGGCGTTTTATGGAGCCTTTAAGTCACCCAAAAGGGAATAAAGGATGTCAAAAGCTAAAAGCGAGGGTTTTCGTTACCCCTGAAGTCATTTAGGGCTTGAGAGGTGCAATAAGGGGCCCGGTTACTTTTGACAAATAGGGTATAAGTCTCAAGGACAAAAACTGTCAACAGGTCCTGTAGTTACAAGCTACAAGGTACAACCACACAAGTGTAGTTAATGGTTTGACGGTATACCGTCTGGTCAGGAATCATGGTTGATGATTAGTGAACAAGGGATCTGTAGCGCTCCCGAAACTTCATTCTTTTTACGAACATGGTCAGTGAACTTCATCAACCGTGCAACTAAGTTTCATATGCGAACGCAGCTACACTAAACTTGAACCAGATGCACCATAAGGGTGCATTTCATAGATCGTCCCCACACGTACGTTGTACAGAATCGTTTTCCTAACAGCGTGAAGAAATTTATGAATAAAGGGAGTCGTGGAGCCGTGGCTGGCACAGGCCATGGCGGCAAGGTACAACAATGCCAACCTCGAGGAGAAAGAAGTTAGCCTTCCGTAGGTCCCTAACAGAATCCCTAGCTTAAGGCTTATGCGAGGCAACAAGAACGTCCGTTATTTTTAGATGCGAAGAATTGATAGGCTCAACCAGTAATGCTTTTGTGGTGCCCAGTATGGCAGCAATAGCAGGCAATGCTATCAGGATGAGCTTGCAAAAGTGGACGAAAAAGAATAAAATAGCCTCGGTAAACACGTAGGTGTCTGTAAGAGACCCCTCAAAATGATGCTGGTGTAGAGGAAAATAAAGTGCGCTCAATAGAAGACACTGGCTTTTTTGTGAGCTCCCGTTCTAATTCAGATACGCCCTGGCATAAGCTGCAGTAGTTCTCATTTTTACGTTAACCCCATCCTACTGTTTCCTTTATAGAAGGTTCATCAGGCCCTACCATTTATTATGCCTTCGAGACATGGAAAAGAGACAGCTAGCTTTTATTGTGGCTAGTGTCAATTTATTTTGGTCGCTGGTCGTCATAAGAATTTGCTGCTCACTGTAATTGATTCGCCTTGAACGAACATAGCATAGCACGAAAGGACCGCAGAAGAAAGATCCTTGAATTTTGTTGCCCTAACTTCTCTCTCACACACTCCAAAGCAGCCAGTAAACGCAACTAAATATTCCGATAATAGTTATATGCAGTTTTCTATTACCTGACTGCCAGACACTGCAAGCCAAGTCCTTTGAGACTTCGGCAGACCTGCAATTTGTATCCGCTAACGATACGCACAATAAACACTGTGTTGTACCTTATTCTGTTGTATTGCATTACACTGTATTTTGTATTCTAATGTTTTGTGCTAAATAGTCAATAGACTCCAATAGCTAAACAGTCAATAGACTCCATGACACAAAGGCAAGTAGAGGTGTTACCTCAACGTGGTCTAAAGGCCTCCCGACTGTGTGGATCCACTTCTCCATTGGTTCGTCGGGATCAGAGGCCGTAACGACAGGACTGCATTCCGTCGAGCCGTAAAATATCTGCAGCAATAGGTCCCGATTGAAGTGACGTTTCGGGCGATAGTGTGCGAACTCTCCTTAAAACCGCGTAGCTATATGGAAGCTATATGGCTGTCATCAGTAAACCCGTGGACGAATTTACTAAATCTGCTTGCCTCTAAGATGAACGGTTAGTTATTTATCAATACAGTGGCTCTTGAATATCTGGCGGTCGTGATTGGTAGTGGACTTAGGGCGATCACCGATCATTCCTACGTGAGAAATGTTGTGTGGCGTCAGGCCCGGATTAGTTGACCTCCACCTTCGCTTCCATATAGTGCTTCGCAGTTTTTCCAGTACCAAGTACAAAGCAGTTGTTTCTGCTGAACAACAAATCGTTACGTATAGCATCTAAACCACAACAGTTATGTTATACGTACGTGCAATCGTTTGGTGTTCATTCGCTCAATGGTATGCTTAATAATTTCAGGCGGACAAGGAGCGCCAGCCATCACACCTGCAATAGAACGGGGTCAAATTTCAGCGTTCGTCATCCATCGACGCAAGCACGAGTTTTTTATTTATTTATTTATTTATTTATTTATTTATTTATTTATTTATTTATTTATTTATTTATTTATTTATTTATTTATTTATTTATTTATTTATTTATTTCAATACCCTAAAGGCCCAAGTGGGCATTACATAGGGGGGGAGGGCATGAAAACAACACAATACAGATTATTGGCACACAGCAGTCAACAAATACAAAGAATAACTATATATACAAATTGCAAGTACACAGCACTGCAGTCACTGAAGGATACATAGGTTGAGCGTATAAGACTTAATGCTTCGACGATACTGAAAATATCACAGTGAGTTTTGTAGGCCAAGGTGCGCTGAAAGTTTTGTTTGGAAATGTGATAATTCAGTTTCAGCATTTATGTCAGCCGGTAACGAGTTCCACTCTGCTATAGATAATAGTAAGGGTGATGTTTGATATTTCAGTGTTCGTGCGAAGATGGGTTGAACTTTGTGGGAATGATCAGACCGGGATGAAACATGATGGGCAGGGGCGATGCGATCAGCTGTGAACGGGGAGTCATCGTAGTACAAAGAATGAAAGAACGATAAACGAGAGAACTTGATGGTTGGTTTGGTTTATGGGGTTTAACGTCCCAAAGCGACTCAGGCTATGAGAGACTTGAGTCGAGTGATAAGGTCGGGAATATTGATAGTTTGCTTCAGTAATGACACACTTTCATACGGTGAGTATGAAGAAAGGATGAACCTCACAGCTTTATTTTGCACAGACTCAAGACGGTTAATTAATGAAACGCTGCTTGGACTCCATATTGAAGACGCGTATTCTAAAGCTGACTTTATGAGAGTAGTATACGCGCGAAGCTTTGTTTCGGGATTGGCAAGATATAAACGGCGTTTGATGAGTCCCAGTTTCTTAAATGCTTTGTTTGTGATGTGATTTATGTGGGCGTTCCAGCTTAAATCAGCACTGATATGAACACCAAGGTACTTAAAACAATCCGTTCTTTCAACTATATTCTAATTAATTGTGTAGACATTAGAAGGTGTATTAGTGCGCGTGGAAAAGGTCATCAACTTTGTTTTTTTAATATTAATTTCCATCTGACATAGCTGGCACCATTCATTTAGGCGCACTAAGTCGGTCTGTAGAATAACTGCATCAAGGGGGGCAACTATCCTTCTATAGATTACGCAGTCGTCAGCGAATAGTCGCACGTTAGATGATATGTTAGATGCTATGTAAATTAAATGTAAATTAATGTCGACTAATACGCCAAAAAGCCTTAACCGATGCCTTCAGAGCAAGTTTAAGACCTTGGTCGCTGCCGACGAATGGCTTAGTACAAACATCCACAAAAACGCGTACAAGACAACATTGGCCACAATGCATAAAAATTAGGAACTAAACCGTATATTCATAAAAGTCTGAACCAAAGCGCTATTTACACCGAACTTTAAATTTCTATTGCAATAGCTGTTAGTGATTCTGCCCGTGAATTCCGCGGCGTCCGCGGTCACGCTCATAGCGGTAGTCGCGTTTTCACAAGCGCCATTATGTAGTCATTCTGGTATATGACATACGCCAGATTACCAATAGAGCGGCGCTGCCACGGACCGTTCACACCACTTATGACCAATCAGAGCACAAGCAAAAAGGGGCTCTTGAACGGAAGCGACGGCAGCTATAGGCATTTATAAATTGCCTATTACTGAAAATTTCTCGCACGCACGCGCATCAGCTTTTTTTTAATTACGTCCAAAGTGGACGGGGTGCGGGAATACCGTGCGAGCGATCGTCTCTCTCGGCAAGCGACGTTACGCGCACACTCTAAACACAAATATAGGAGCAAATATGGAGTAAAAAGGGAGTAGCTTTTTATTCCCCACGCGGAAGTAAAACAGGAAGTAAGCTGTCCTCTATAGTCGGATACAACTTAAGTCTGCAGTGAAGCTCCGCCCATATTCAGCCTTCGCGCACAGAATTCCTCCACGACGAAAAAGTAGTCCGCTGCTTAAACGCTTCTTGTTACGTTAACAAGAAGCTTATGACAAGAAAAAAGTTATGAGCTCTAGAATTTTTATTCACTAATTGTTTGATATAGTCAAACATTAAAAAGCTGATTTCGTTTACACTAGCGATTGGCCAGCGGAGTAATACAAGACGCCGCGGACCGTGGCCCAGTGTTAGCAACTGCTGTTTTTTTAAGTTGTATCCTACTATAGCGCATATGCGTTTATAAAAGAGAGTCCACTAGAGGACGACAAATTACTCCCTTTTTATTACTCCTTCCTCTTTAGAGTGCAAAACGGTACTAAAGTTCGCGCCTCTCCACGCTGATTTCACGACAATTTCACGCTCAGCAGTACCTACAGTTGCTCCTGTCTTGCTTGTGAAGCAATAGCTCAAGTGACCCATAATGTTTTGATTTAATCCAACAGGTTTAATTTTAACTGCCGCTAGCTGCCACGTGTAGTGCAAGTGAAGGAGTGAGCTTGGACGAAATTAGACACCTTTAGCACACCGTGTACCGTGTTACCGTTACCGCTATGGGAGTACCGGGAGCCCGCGCGCAGCCAATGCGCATGCGCAAATCACCTTGACGGCACCAGATGGCGCCAGGTACCCAGGAGCTGCGCGCGCGCCTGCAGCATCGGGACCAATCAGCGCACGCTCACCGGCGGTGGGCGGGCTCGCGGTACTCCGGTAACGGTAGCACGGTACACGGCATGCTAAAGGTGTCTACTAATGCAGCTTGCTTTACGTATACAGAGTACCGTGCACAGTTTTACAGACGGACGGTAGATAACAGGACGTAGCTGACCAGAGATTGCTCCTACGCCAGGCCGAGGTCGTTCTCTCGAGGGAAAGAGAGGCGGCAGGGAATGTCGCGTACACGCGGTATATTTAGGCACTTGCCATAGGTGTATACAATTGCGTCGTATTTGGAGCCGGCAGCCCCGAGAGCTTAGGCGTTACCGAGACGACCTCTCACCTTTGCGCACTGAAGAAACATCGAAATTTGACTGCTCCAAGTGGTGCATCATGTCGATGAACATTGTCGGGGTTCCGTACACCATAGTACACCTACAGCGTTCGAGAAGGCGAGAACAGAATTTGGTAATTGCAGCAGCGACCCCAGTTCGCACAGGTAGCAGCTCAGGTTGTAGCAGCAATCGAAGGCTAAACAGATGATAGCCGATGTAGAACGAAGTGAACACATATGAGCGGGATATTGTGAGCTTGGTTAAAATTGCCAAAAAAATGTAGTTACGATAAAGAAGTAATTACTTATCAGCATAAAGCGAAGAGCAGCCATACGGCTACAAAGGAAAGCTATGCAGCTTTCACAGGGACTTCGTAGCTGAAGAAAGATTCATCCTGTGGATGCTAACACGCAATCATTGCCTTATTACAAATCTTCCCACCTTGGGGGATTCCCCTTAACATCGGACCAACACCGTTCCCACTCCTAAATGCTGATCAATTCGCTCTCGGCCTACCGTATGCTAGCCGTCCCGGTCAACTCCATTGGTACAGCGATTGCTCCGGTGAGGCGGTGGTGCCGGGTTCGAATCCCGGACCAGGACAAATTTTTCTTGAACTACGAAGTGTGTGAAAGCATTAAAGTTTTCCTTTGTGGCCGTATGGCTGCGCTTGTGTGGATGCTAATGATTAATTACTCCCTTCTTACAAATCTTCTCCACCTTGGGGGATTCCCCTAAACTTTGACCTAAACCATGAACTATTGCAGGGAAGAATAGTTGTGCAGACAAACTGCTCAGTCACGTTGTAAATAAATTTTGCTGCAAATTGATAACAGCATGAATAAACCTTTCAAAACAGTCGATTTATGAAATGTTTTTTTGCGAAGAGAAATAATGCGATGGCTTCTGAGCAATCGGCCAAAACTGTCGCTTCTCACTGTCAGCTTTTTTGGCACGATTAAGTTATACTGAGCCAACCGCACACCAGTACAAGGTTCTGTGTGAAACTCACTGTCAAACCATAGAGCCCAGAGTTATCCTGGTAGCTATACGTGAACTGAAAGCAAAACACCGCGTTCATAAATTTCTGCAGAGTTTTGTTACGCTAATCTAAGACGATCTGTAATTGGTTCTACTCGATCATGCTGCCAATGAGATATATTCGAAATCTAGTGGAAATGCGGGAATAAAATTCTAGACGAATTTAAAGTGATTACGTCGTTGTTCACCATGAAAAGCGCCCGCAGCTGTTTACCAGCGGATGAAATGTAAATTTTGCAATTACTTTAGTGAGGTGCCTAATCTCGGGCCTGAAAGCCATTTAGAAACACCACACCGTTTCTGATTGGACATTTAATGGCTTCACTGAGCTTTACACGGATGGCAGCACCTCTCAATTGCTTCAGTGAAGCCTATTTGCGTGAAAGAGAACACCAACGAAGGAGAAACCGATACAACACAAGATGAAGCTGTATAGCTTTCCTTAGTAGCCGTAAGGCTGCGCTCGGGTGGATGCTAATGAGTAATTACTCCCTTATAACTCGGGAAGGTGCAACCGAAACTTGTGACTGCTGCATTTGTACTTGTAGTAGCTACTGCAGAGCCCGTAGTACAAAAAATGTACAGGGTCGATCACTCATAGCGGGAACGATTGAGTGCTTGTCTTTGCAGTTAGTGAAGCACCAGCTGCGCGCGCCTCGCATGGACAGTGTGACAATGCAATGTGATAAGGACAATGTGACAGTGCGACACCTGCTCAAAGCGCCCGAAGGTGGCGCTGTGTGAGCCGCAGGACTACGCGCTCAGATGTTCCCACTAAGTGTGACTGACCTTGTACCACGATCACAAATTCGTTATGACCGCAACACTATTGTGACCATGTCCTTGTACGCTTTTCCTTCTTCGTCGCATCCTTCTAGTTTAGTTCTAACTCAGCGCAGGAAAAACCAAACTATCCTTAATGATCTTACTGAATTAAGGTGAGTGAATATTTTTTCATGCCAAAGGCGCTGCCGTTCATTCGCTACACAAAAAGTCGCCAGTGAATAAAACCGTCAAAGAGCAGCTCAGCTACGAAAAACGTTCATTTCATTCCATGCAGGGAGCGCTACTTCTGATAACCATTTAATTTCTTCGCAATATTTTGCACAGGTGAATGAGCCGTTTCATTTTTTTTCTCCCCGTGAAGCAAGTTCTGGCCTAAATTAACAGCACATATGGTCTCAAGCAATAAAACTAGAGACGGAAGTTTTGTGAAAGTGGCTGTACAGATTACTGGAAATTGTTTAGAAGCGCCGTGCCATTTTCGAAGGGGCGTGTAATTCGCTTGCGACCGTTTGTATGGTCGGATGCGCCTTTCATCTTTTATTTTTTTTTGCGACAGATATACTTCTGTTCATGCACTGCACGAAAGGTTGCAAGCAAATAAAGTCTTCCAACGAAAGTTTGTCCGTAGAAACGCGTCAGACATTTTATGACTTCACGAAAGTGCGTGAGCATATTACTGGAAGTCATTTAGAGACACCATACCATTTCTGTCTGAAAATTCAGTTCGTTCGCGACATATTTTATGCTAGCCAATGCGCATGTTGGTACTCTTTTTTTTTTCTGCGACAGTGTATTGTCTTCCGTACGCAGCATGAAAATCACGTCTTTCGGGTCAGCAACCGAGCACAATAACCACTGAGCCACTGTGGCGGCTAAAATTCGAGAAGAGATGAAACCCTCGAACGGGATTGGTATGGCATTTCAGAATCACCTGCTGCGAACCCTTCAGGTTCCAGCAACTTCATGTTCACGAGCAAAAATATAATAGAAATTTTGACATTTCTTAACAGGATATTTCCTGACATTTGCGCTCTCTAGTGTTTCGAGTCTCGGCCCGTTACACGAACAATGGCTGCTTTTTACTCTAATCTACAGCAAAACAGCGAGTGCGAGAACCGCTTAACGAAGTAAGCGCGTTCCGCAAGCGTCTCTATAACCAATACGAGGTGCTGTGCCTCAGCGCATACACAACATTTAACCGATGGAGGAGAAGCAGGCTTCGGTAGAGAGAGTCATGGATCTAAAAGAAACTCTTTTTCTCCTCTTTTCTTTTCTCCTCTTCTCGAGCAGCCATCCTGTTTTCGACATGCCCATTAAATTTAGAGTTTTCTTGTTCCATCGTATTCTCTCTAGAGGTGGCGCGAAAAGAAAACGAATTTTATCGGACATTTACCGTTGTGGCAATGATAACTTCAGCGACACCTAGAGTAGCGCGAAATGTCAATGCCGGTTGGAGTGTTTACTAAAGCTGGGTAAGGAGAGCCTCTTGCTGCTGCTGCGTGTTCGAATCAATCAGTCATTGGCATTCTGGCCAAAAAATTTGGCACTTTGTCATGTGCAACGTCAATTCATTCTGACCAACCAACGTGAAGGTATTCTGGCCAAACAGTGTGGCACGTTGTCATGACGTCATGCGCGACGTCACTTTATTCTGACCAATCAGCGTGAAGGCATTCTGGTCAATCAGTGTGGAGCATTGTCATGACGTCATGTGCGACGTCACTTTATTCTGACCAATCGACGTGACGAGTTGAACCTGGTGTGTTACGCCGGCGAAACCGACGCCGCAGAAACGGGAAAAGTGGCCTTGCAAGCTATCGCTGTAAACGTTTAAAATTGACATTCCCCACCTCTTCTTTCTCGTCTTCTCGCTTTCTTCAAAAGTGGTGACATTTCCTTGCTCAAAGTTACGGCATGAACGTCGGCGAACCTTTATAAGAAGCCGGCGGCTTTGTAAGCACCCCAAGCGGAGTCGAAGAAAACGCAAAAGTGGCAGGCACAGGTCACGTGTTTGTGACCGCATAACTTACGCGGCCACTACCTTCACCTTTGTTTCTGGATGGCTTCAAGGCTCGCTAGTGCGTTGAATCCGGGTGCCGCCATCACAATGGTAGAGCCGAACAATGCAGCCGTCAAGGTGCCGATGACGCAGCCAAAGCAGTGGATCATCGGAACGTTCAGGCAGATTACCTCGTCCTGGTAAAAATGGCACAATCACCAATGATCTCAAACTGACCAGCGAGCGCTCAGCGCACGTGGCAACTAGGTGGTTTAGCCTCTAAGGAGAACGAAACAACGCAAACGAAACACTTTGAATGAGCGAACAGCAACGCCTAGAAAGCGTGATATTTAAGCTGAAAGACATCACTCCTATAGAACAAGAGTGTAAATTAATTATGAAACGCATGCTTGCTAAGAGTGCACTTTTTTTTCATAGTTTCGGTTTCCGAACTTCGGAGCCTCTGGGTGTTACTGCGAGCCAATCTATGCAGCCGAGTTTCAGCAATGATGCGGGTCGTTTTTTTTTTTTTTTCTTTTTCACGCGGTATGTTCCCGAAAGCCGGCTGTTATTTTCTTTTAAAATATTCATTTCAAAAAGGTAAGCACATTATACATTGTTTGATCGCTGCAGAACCGTGCGGAATTTCACGACGTCACGATTAACGATTACTTCGGAGTGAGAGTTCTAAAAACGTTGTTTTTGTCGCCTTCCGCCGTGGTAGCATATGCGGCAGTGCTACTGACGTCATAAGTCCACTGATGAGTCACCTACGCAGCCGGTCAACGTCCGGTCAAGTGCGCCTCGGCTCCGCTCTCCCGGTCTGGGGTGATCTGCTGTTATGTCTTGCTGCAAACTGACCGCGACGTACGACCAACGGTAGCATCAAATGCATACTGCTTCTCTCGGGCTCGCATACTCCTCGTGTCTTCACTGCACTCCGCTTCCCAGTGCGAAGCGTATACTACTAAGCGCACCCGATACGATCTAGATATCATAACCGCCAATAGGTGCCTTCCGTCTCTTCGGAGATTCTCACAAGAACATCTTCCGGATTGAAAAATCTAGTTCGAGCCGATCGGCGCATCAAGCTAAGAAGTAGAACACACCGCGCAAAGCAGGAAAGCAGGGTACACAAACACACAGCGCTACTGGTAACCAAGTGTTTCAATGCTGCATTTTTTACTCTGCTGAATAACCTGCTTGGACGAGAAGTTCCCAAGTACCTCTCAACAAAACCTGTCTCATACGTCCTGCTGCGCTAGGTATTGAAACACCACGTAGCGTAAGTCTGCGTGAGTATCTTTCATTTGTCTCCCCGGATGAAACGAAGAGCTGTGTGCAAAGTTTGGTGTCAAGCATTAGCAATGAGCTCTGTGCTTCGCCGCTATGTGATTAGGAAATACATCTGAAAAAAGAAAACGCTTCTCACTGGTTCTCAATGGATCGCCTGAACACGGCCTCTCGAAAGCTCTTTTTATGTCAACATTTGCCTCCCGAATTCTTACCTGCTCATGGAGTCCCATATTGTGTCCGAGAGAGTTCGCGTTATTTACAATGTTGAAATGCGACAGCAAGGCACCTTTAGGCTTTCCCGTCGTACCCTGCGAAAAGGTTGAAACAGATCCAAATCAATAAAAGTGCGTTGAAAACATCATCACAAAGAAGCGAACAGCGTAACCACAATCGAATGACAAAAGGACGGCGTGTTTGCTAATGGAATAAGCAGCGAAGAGTGGCTGTCGCAAGACATAACTCTCGTTCTTATGCTTTAGTTCGCAACATCATGAAGCGATCATTATCATCATCAGTAGCAGTGTAACTAAGCCCACTGCAGGATAAAGGCCTCTACCATATCCATTGGTATGCCTGGGATGCCGTCCAGCCTGAGTGGATTAAAACGCGCACTCTAGTCCGGCGTAGACACGGCAGCGGCGACAGCAAGCCTCCCCTGAAAGCAGCCAGCGCAGCTCTGCCAAGACGAAGATAGTTTCCAAGACCTAATAGACCTTCAAGAGAGAACCCGGGGGTCAGCCGGGTCCAGTCATCATGTTTGAAAGCGGCATATCCGCCTGGGCCTTGCACTGATGAGGAACAAGCATGGAAACGCTGCCTGGAGTTCTTGAACGCAACCTAACTTCGCACAGCATGCAGTTACGAAGTCGGTGCACGTTAAAGAACGCCAGGTGTTCGAAAGCTAATCCAGAGCCCTCCACTGCGCTGCCTCTTTCTCTCTCTCTCTTTGGCTTTCCCCTTGGCGCGGTTTTCCCATGAAACATCCCCATTCTATAGATCTGCCAGAACTTCAAGGCAAGCTCTTCAGAAGGCCTTCTCTCCAAACTACCTCATCGAATAGCGCGCAAACGCGGATGTGACGTCATAGCACAAAGCTGACACCGCTCACCATGCAGAAAATCTCTCCTACAGCTCCCAAAAAAAAAACTAGTCTTAGTACGGACGAAGAACGAAGACATGATGGAACCGGCGCTCCCTTTCTGTCGTGCTTTCGTTCTTGGTCGAGTTTCCGACAAGCAAACAACCATTTACACCACGAGGCTACTTTTTTTTCTGCACAACAACCCGTGCTGTAAAAACGCTATACTCACTGAAGTAAACTGTACGTTAACAGGTGCGTCGAAGCGAATCTGAGAGGCTCTCAGGTCGACAGCAGCATAATCGTTTCTCGTTGGCAGGGTCAGCAGCTCGTCGTAGGTTATTGTGCCCCTGGACGAATAAGAGAACATACATTCGTCAGCAATACTAGAGGGAACAAACATTTAGCGCAAAGTTGCGAATTTTGTAGACATTTCTACATTAAACTAAAGTGCGCTTCTGGATCACATACGCCAAGAGGACAACTATAGCTAGAAATCAGAGAAAAAAACTGTGCCTGTCAAATATAATTATGGAGTAATCAATGAATGAATGCTCGAACATTAGTCACACAAGACGACGGACAAGAAGAGTGTACACACCACAACGACTGGACTAACAACTGAAGTTTATTGGAAAATACATGGTCCGAGGAAGGCCAGCAGAGCATGCGCAACAGCATCATCACTAATCACTGCGTCTTGTGTGACTGGTTTTTTCTCCGTTTACAATGTACCAACTGGCCCGCATTTCAACCCTTCTGCTCGAACATTGTTTCAGTGCATTTTGCTCACGACTGTACGTAGGAGTGGGATAGAACACTGCTTGAAAAAGTACAGAGATCTGTGCCGAGAGATGTGTCCCGCTCGCGTTAGCATTCCCTCGGGCACTGGACGATAAGTATTAAAACCACGCACTATACCTCTTCATTTCATTCAGCACAATATGCAGCGCAAAAGTTACGTGCACAAGATTAAATCGCCTTTCTCTCCAGATGTTTTTGAGCGCTAAACCTTGGCTGCGGCATTGTAAAAATCACGTATAAACGTAATCCCAGAAGCATACAGATGCACCCACGCCGTGCATGCGGACGCAGTTTTGCTGAAAGCTCGCCAAGAGCGATGGCGTTTCTAGCGTGCTTAACATGGAAATATGCACAAGAGCCAAAAGACTCCGGTTGTGAGCTCATTTGTAAGCGCTTTCAAATCGAATTTCTAATAAAGCAAAATCTGCGCTGCACAACGATGTTCTTCGCAAGACTTCGAGATTTCTCCCCGCGCCTTGCATTTATTTTTTTTTTCGGTAACCGCCAATGGAAGCGTTTTATTTAAATTGGGTTAACATTCCTTTGGATTTTAGGAAAGCGTACTCAAGCGATTTTCACGCAGTTTCGTTATGTTTGACTCCTATTTGACAATAACGGTTGCCAAGCAAGCCGACACCCCTCAGACGCAATTATAGTTGATGGATGTAACAGCCAAGAGCCATTACAGGAGAGTGTAATATATGGAAGCTAGAGGCATAATATATCGCATCATACTTACGGTTTCGCTTCATCTCCAAGCAAGATAACATGCTTCAAACGTGGTAGCCTGAAAGAAATAAACACGCGGAAACAAAAGCGGCATTAACAAGACACGTATGTGCTGTGGAGTCAAAACAACCGAATTAGCCTACCACTTCACTCACTGCCCGTTTAGGTGCGCATTAGTAAATATGATGTAGAAAAAAAATATGGGATCGAACCGATAAAAATGAAAATGGCAACATTCTCGTGTGGCTATGAATATATCTGAATCCGAAACAGCGACAGTCTTACATTATTCACAGCTATACCCGACAGCAAGTGATGCAAGCTCAACCAGGAAATATGCTTTGCGCGGACCGCAGTTGTCTGAACCGTGACAGAGACGCACCGAAATCTATGTCCGATAAAGAAAAGACGCAAGGCACACACATGGTCAGTTGGAGCGACATGAATAAATTTCTCACTTAAATGACAAGTTAGGCGAGAGGCGATTACTGCTATAGTACCCACCTCTGGCACTTTAGGTTACCGGGATCGCAGTGTTCGAGCTCGGGAGCAATCTTCAGAAGCATCGAGTAGTAGTCCTGACGAGCAAACTTCTCCGACAGGATCAGGGCCTCGCAGTCCACCTGCGTCGTAGTCGCTTAGAGTAGGCCTCCACACTGGACGGCTACGAAGCGCGCCCGCAAATTTATATTTAATGTAAACAACAAATTTGCTTATCCGCTAGTTATCCTTATCCGCATAAAAACGGCCCAGAAGAACCGACGCAGACAAAAAAATATAGCTGGCGATTTGCGTAGTTAGGTCAAATACGAATATGTGCGCCAGCAAATGTTACAGCCGACCTAGGCCGCACATATTGCAGCCGATGGTGAGGTTTCTGCCTGCTATAAGACCAGGCTTCAGACAAGCAGACACACACACTAAAATTCACACGGACACCTAATTACATTATGTCGCTGGCAATGCAACACCACCAGAAGCTGTTGATGCCCTGCCATGGAGTGACGTCAATTCCCTGCAGCCAATGGGAATACTCCTGTCGGGAGCCGTCCTTCCCTCCAGCCAATGAAAATGATCTGGTCTCATGACGTCACTTCCTTACAGCCAATAAGCGAATTTAGCTTTCCACGACACATTTTCTTCCCGATGAGGTTTCTGGTGCTATCGCATTAAGAGTTCACAATTAAATAGTTTTAAGGCGCAAAAAACAGACAAGACGCATAGGTAGGTGAAAGGACGAAGCGCCAACTTCCAACTGATTTTACTCAGTAAAATCAGTTGGAACTAAAACTATTTAATTTATTTATTTTTTTTTATTCATTTTTTAGGCAATACAAGTATTGCCCACGAGGCAAGACAAAAGGAGACTATTGGTCTCCTGACTAGGTCTTGGCCTCGCCAAGAACCAAAACCAAACTATTTAATTGTGAACCAAAACCAACTAGCCCAGCAGCAAGTGCTCTTAGACGCATTAAGAGTATTTGTTAGAATTCAGAGCAATAAAGTGGGCTTCGAGGCACCTCGTTAAGCTGAGGGCCTGACATTTTTTTTTTTAACACTTGCACCGAGATAATATAACTATGCCACTGATTCTATTTCATTCTGATTCCTTCCGGTCTACGTAGTCGGCCCAGCACTACTACTACTGGTGGCTACGGTGGGGGGGTACGCTCGCATTCTGCCACCCTTTTGAACGGGGGCACTGCTTGGAGCGTAACAACGACCCCGTTATCACCTGGATCTGCCGATAGAAGCTGGTGGCGATAACACTGGAATTTAATCGAAGGAATATGATCTTTATATTATAGCAGCATTCGGCTCCTGCGGCATCCTGCTGTCGCAGTCTTCGTAAAAGTGATCATATTATTTAAAGGCTGCTAGAGAATACATTTCACTTTCATAGACTGAAAGGCTTAAGAGACTTCTCAGCACTATGACGATTTGGCTTGCGCACTTTCGGTAGAGATTAAAGTGGAGTGACGTCGATCATCTTGAGCAAAAAGGAAAAAAAAAATAAGAATAAACAAACTAAAAGGCTAAGGTATTATCTAACGCGAACCATTCAACAAAAAGCTGTCCCCGCTGCCGGCTCCGTGGGCGGTCCAGGCACGGACAAGGGGCCAGACAACTCAAGCACGGAGCAGACGACGCGGTTGCGCGGGGCTAAAGTTTTTCGGTGCTTTCCACAGAGGGCGCTAGCGCACGGGCGGCGCAGCGCCCTCTGCGGCCTATAGCTGCGGCCTTTGCATAGCCTACGCTGAAGCCTTGCTCGGATTAGGTTCCCTACAACATTTCTTCTCTGTCAACAGGACCTGCCGCTCATCTGCACTTTAGATGACTCTAAATGCGTTGGTTACAGCCCGTGGAAGTGTGCATGTCTTAGGCACCGTCAACTGCACCGTCATCTGAAGGGCTTCAATGTCGATAATGCTAGGTTAGCAAGCAGGGAATAACTAGTCTTGCGTAATTAAATCCTCGAGTGTGGTTGCTGCTGAACTTGAGGTTTTGAAACAGTTGCTTAGATTCACTTGACACACAGCGTTCCGAACAATGTTGTCCTGCTCGCCACGAAAATTTACAGCAGGCAAAAGATAACTCGCAACATATGAAGTACAAAGAGCTGCCATATGAAAGAAGATAATGATTGATGTTATAATTTGTGCTCTTAATTTTGAAATGTTTTATGATTATACACATCCAGGAGAGAAGTACTTAGAAAAGAAAAAAAAAACTGTCGCTCTCATAACAGAACAAACTTCGAGCTAGTTGGTGGAGCATTTTTTCTAGAAAATTAATTTAGCACTACTCTTTTTTCAGATGAGCACACAGACATACGTGACAGGATGGGTGCTGCATTGTCATGTCTCTGTGCACTCGTCTGAAAAATAAAATAGTAGCGTTGAATTACTTCTCTAGAAAAGAAATTGTGACTCATAAATTTAGCGCAATAATTGGTTCAGTGCTCACATGTTCCATTTAATATTGAGGCTACGTGCCCGTTTATAAAAAGGACCGGTTGTAAAAAGACGTCCGTTGAAATGCTTTCAGACTCACGAGTTTCAGGCAGTACTCCATCTCTGGTACTTGATACGCTGTGTTGACGTTGACCTGCATGAAACAGCCCGACAGGATTTTAAGCAGAAGGAAGGACCTCGAGAAATCTCTAATTCGCAACTACCTATGAATGTGTAGTTTAATAATAACCTTTCTCTAGGGCGCGTTGTTATTAATATTCTTTCAGCATTCGTAATTGATAATTGCAGAAAAGTATGCAACTGGTCATTTTCCGCAAACAGAAACGATTCAGCATTGCCCACTGAAGATTTCAGTTTAATTTTTCGTGTCTTCACCAAGGTGAGAATCAACCGTGCTTGCGACACTCTAAAGCTGATAACTGGGACCGCACTTTGATAACCATTCATTTCCCGAGTCATTATTTTCTGTTTGTACTAACGACAGCTGACCCCTGCGACTCCAAAGCCTATGGCCAGCAAGCAGTGCCGTTACAATACTTGTTTTGTTGATGTCAGGTCCCTGTATTCCGTCGTTGTCGCGCTTTTTGTTCACATTACGAATGTCGTCAGCCGGCTCTGGTTCAAAAAGCGAAGCTGAACAAAGGCAACGAGGCAAAATTATGGAAGGGAAAAAAATGACAACAAAGTACGGCTTCCCACATACATTTCGCACACGACGCTACGTTGAGTCTATTGTTGCAGCCAAAGCACAGAGACGCACGAAAAGAACGAAATGGAAGATGAGTGGCAAAATGAGCGAATAAGTGGATTGTGTAGCGTGCGCGCATGAGCATTAATTTCTTTCCTCTCTTTCGTCGAGGAAGGTCATGAAAGAACTCACGAGGACTAGGCCAGCCTTGGCAGTCGCAAACTGCATGACTGGCCACTCGTAGATGTTCGTCGATACGACGCCGATCTTGGAACCCAGCGGCAGTCCAATGGAGACCAAGGCAGCTGCCAGCTGGTCAATCTGGGAAACGCGGGTGACGCCCAAGTTAAATGAAAAAAAAAAAAATAAGAAAAATACCTAGCTGCTCGGAATACGATGCTCCTGCGTTTGGTCAATATCTCAATCGTGCCGGTAGTTCGATGTGAACAATAACAATTCTGTGAGCCAGCTCAGTCAATAAAACAAGTACTCAAAAGACGTCTGCGCTACATTGCTTATTAAGAAAGGCCAATATTGTTGCATGAAAAAAAAAAAGTGCGGTAGCTACAAGAGCAAGGCACCCTAAGAAGGGTTGCGATGTTCAATAAAGCTCTAAACACTCACTTCAACGATTTGTTTTGTTCTGTAAAACTACTCGCGAAAAAAAAAAAGTCTGACGGCCTAAAACAACCTATAGCATTCTAAGCAGTTCTAGATGACTCCGTAGCATAACCAGGACTGATGCTCTCACAGTTCGAATTCTATTCGATCCATTTTGTTTCCAGAAAATTCTGCTCGATGGCTGTTAATGACTACTGACACGTTCCACGGTACAGTGCAAGATAGAAAAGACGTATATGCATAGCGACTGAAATTTTCACAAAATAGTACGGAACATTCCAACAATGTTACAGAACTATAGCAATTCTATTTTATTAAAAACTACGCATAACATGTCAGTTTCAGCCCCTAAAGAGCCGGCACCGTAGCCGATGCATCGCACCGCTGGTTAGCCGCTGTTTGGGTTAGATGAGAGGTGGCTCTGTTACTTCTAAAGGGCGCTTTGGAACTTATGGCCAATCCTTATAGCTTATTTCACAATGTTTCTATCGAAAACAACAGACTATAAATAAACAGTCAGCACAAAAAAAAATGCGCGTTCGGCTGTCGTCAGAGATTGTCAGTCAGCAGTCAACGTCGTCCTTATCCACTAGTGCACAGGTTTTTGAGAAGTCCCGTGGGAAGTCCTGTGGACAATTTATGATTAGGGCGAGTACCTAAGTTCGCTAACAAGGTATTCACCCAAGGGGAATGACTGCCACTAATTGCTGGTCTTGTTGCAACGTTCCGGTGAACTGAAAAGTGAATGCACGGCGAACTGAAAAGTGAATGAACGGCTAACTGCTCTATAAATCGTACGCCAATGACAAAAAGTAAAAATTAAAATGGAACTCAGTCAGCACAAATTGGAGCAGCTGAATGTTAACATCCTGCCTGAGCAGCTGTCAAGAGGAAAATTACGCTGAAATCGCAGCTGCTTCCTCTGAAGCCAGGAGAGGTTGAATTATGTAAGGGATGCGTCTGTGCATCCTGTTCGCGTTGATCTTTTGCGCAGACACAATGTACAGGTGTGTCTGTATTAAAGGTACATTGCTATGACGCCGTGTTTTCCTGCCATTCCCCTTAAATTTTTTTATTATCTTTCTTTTTCTCGCCGAGCAAAGTATGCCATTACCGAAAGAGCCCTTACTTCGAAGTCACTCAGAAATGCCACTTACTTACCTTAAGTAAGGCTTTCGTTGCTTTGTACAAGCGATATCGCTTTTTAGCACGAAATTCAGAGCAAGCACTAATTTCTACTTCTGCATCCTTAAATGCGCCCTTTTCTATAACCTGTGCCTTAACGTTCTGCTACAAGGTGCCTAGTTGGGGCTTTTTTTTTTTAGTCCTTAGTCCAAGTCAGCAGTAGCTTGAGCCTTTACGTAAATATAGCCTGATTTCAAATCACACAGCACACACACACCCGTCCAGGAAACACGGAGGTTTTTCATCCCATTGACGCTAAGAAATCGACCAACCCTCATCGCTGCCCTTATGTAGCAGAATATATGAACAACACCGGTCATTTGTTTGAAGAACATAACGATTAATCAAATGACATAATAAGCGCAGGCAACACATTATAACTGAAGACCATAACCAAATGACATCAGATTCCATCTGACTGACTGACGCACGTGAAATTCTTGACGAATTCAGAACCCACATCATTTCTTTCGGGCGCCTTTTTAATGAGTAGTCGAACGGGCATCAACTCCACCACCACCACCATCATCATCATCAGCCTCAGTCATGCCCACTACAGGGCAAAGGCCTCCCCCTTTATCTCCATTTAGCCCCGTTCCGTGCCAACCCCGGCCTTCTTATCTAATCAGACCGTTTTATAGTAACTGCCCACTTAACTCTTCTGCTGGCCCCGACAACGCTCCCTTTCCCTTGTAATCCACTCTCTTTATCGCAAGAAACCATCGGTGATGTGCTCTCCACATTACGCGCGCCACCCGAGTTCACTTAGTTCCCTTTATTTAGTCTAAAGCAACATTAACAAACACAAGTTAGTTCTCCAATTCATGCTGCTTTCTTCTTTGCCGCTTAAGGTAACGCCTGTCATATTTCTCGCCATAGTTAGCTGCACTCCTTTCGATTACTTTCAAACCTTTCGTTTAGTCTAAAGGTTTCGGCCCCGTCATCAGGGTTGAGCAAGCATCGGGGTCTGTATAGCCCGTCAGACTGCGTCGTGAGCACGTACGTCGAGCTTGAACTGCACGTAGGTCTTCGAGATGCCCTGGTGGCAGGACACCACGGCCACGTTGTCCCCCTTGATGTCGGCTGTCCCGTCGACCACCTCGCCGGCGACCAGTGGCAACAGAGGAACATGGCTTGTCCCGTGGTAGTAACTGAGGCGGCTCGCTTCGCGCCTGCGATGGACAGGCAGCGTTGTAATACGAAGGGAACAAGAAAGAAAGAGGTACAAAAAAAAAAATAACGACCTTCTGTTCACCGTGCGCAGCAGCTAGGTTCTAAAGAAAATAGACTATGCATAGTATTTCGAGCTAACACGACTTGTGCCTATGGAGAAGTGGGCAAGCTGACCTTTCAATTTTGAAGACTGCAGCGCAAACCTATAGACAGACAGATGCCATAGGTAGCACGCGAGCGAGGGTTCTCGCAAAGCTGCCGCCCTCACCGTTCGGTTCGTTCGGTCACGTTCCACGTGACATTCATGATAATAGAGGAGTTTTATGTACGACAATGTGGACGATGATGGCGCTACTGAACGCTCTGGCAGCATGAGGTTCTTTTTTCTTGTACTCTCTAATCAGTTAGCTTTAAGCCATAAAATTATTACTAATTTCCCATTTATCAACAGCAATTTCAAAAATAATAATAACATTCCCCTATGTTTTCCTTGGTTTCTGTGGGCTGCTTGATATATATGCAATTATGAGCCCCTATTAAACGGTAGCGTTAAAGGCCCCATTAATCAGAAAATCCGGCGTCGGCGCTGTCGGCGTTGTGATTGATCTAGGGTGGCCTAGGCAGCCAGCCCCAGAGAAGCAACTTAGGTGGGCAACTCAGGTCACGTGACCTTGCGGCTCACCCAGGGATATATGGATGTAAAGTATGGAATGAACTTCAGCATATATTGGAATCAAACCATTACGCTATCGTGTCATACCCTTAAAGCTAAGCTTAAGAGTGCCCACCAATGTTTTTTTCCTAACTTATCTGCTAAACGTTCTAACGTCATTTTAATGTTTATAATTTTAGTGTTGTTTGAAATACAAATTGTTAATTTATTGTTGTCTATATCAATTTTATATCATAGCGCAGACTCCACAAGAAAGTATTGTCGTCATCATCATCATCAGCCTGACTACGACCATTGCAGGGCAAAGGCCTCTCTCATGTCTCTCCATTTAACCCGGTCCTTTGCCAGTTGCGGCCACAGTATCCCTGTCTCTCCAATTAACCCTGTCCTTTGCCAGTTGCGGCCACTGTATCCCCGCAAACTTCTTAATCTCATCCACCCACCTAACTTTCAGCTGCTCTCTGCTACGTTTGCCTTCTCTTGGAATCCACTCCGTCACCCTTAAGGACCAGCGGTTATCTTGCCTTCGCATTACATGCCCTGCTCAAGCCAATGCCTTCCTCTTGATTTCGACTAGGATGTCATTAACCCGCGTTTGTAAATTATTGTATACCCGTTTTAAGACAACGAGTTTTCCGCATGTGAATCTCAACTGTTGGATGTGAAAATGCACTTTTAACTGAGAATAGTACGTTGCTGGGCTAAGTGCTTAGGTTCTATCAATATGGGATGTACAACGCTAACATACGACGGATATGATAAGAAGGACATACAGCTGCGCAGTTATGAGTCCTTATCTATGTCCGTCTATGTATGTCTGCCAGCGCTGCACATTCCATAATGACTTTTAAATGGTAAGTCAATATAGGCTCAGGTACAACTCGACAGTATTACTTTCTAGATTTGCTTTACGCGAGATATTTCTTGGCAGAGCACATTATCGCACTGATGCTCTCGTACCTTATGTATACAGCGTTTTAGGGCTGTGATGATCCTACACGACAAAGTCTGCCGACAAAATGTATCCAGCATCGAGATAACTATTTAATTACATGCATTGGCATACAGGTGGACATGTTTTGCTGGCGTGCCTTAATTTAGGCAGAGCCAGACACGCATGTACCGACTCGTGATACATGAGCATTTTAGTTCAGGCGAGTTGGTTCATTTCAACAAAGATACGTACTTAGGCAAACAAGACAGGGACAAAAGAGTATAAACGACGTGTACAAAGCGTCATGCACATCGTCAGACATGTCGTAGCAAAATAGCGGATCTCCGTGTCGAATTGGTTTATGTGGCAAAGCGCGTGAAAAACTAGTGTTTTTCATTTTTGATTATTAGTATAGTACAAGTTTTCCATGACGAGTAGAAAGGAGCCAGGCATACTGGGGAAAATTTGTATCCTCAAGTTCTTGCTCCTTATTGTTACATTATCGTTCTGCAAAGCGCCCTTATTAGAATGCATACTTTATGAAGAATGTTTGCGATTGCTTTGCTGCGAAATTCAGAGCCAGAAAAGTGTTTCGGGCTGATTTCAGCAGGAAAGTTTTCATACAATTACTGAAAAGAGATTCATGTTCTACAAAATAATACTTGCCAGAATACGGATTAACTATAATCAGTAAATGGGTGTCGGCTGTTCAGCGATTTTTAAATTTTTTTCTTTATATCTCTAGCACTGGTGCATCCCAATCCTCTTCTTTGAATGTTAGCGTAATTATGCCTTAGATATCTAGTTATCCCAGCTCACCACAGCCATACCTCGTCCCGTTTACATCCGTGTCAGCCCTCGTATCGGTCAAGAAAATTTGTTTTGAATGTGAACGAACATCCTTGTTTTTTTGCCGCTCCAACAGCCTATGAGCGCTGTCGGTGGCAAACTCCGTAGGTACGCTGCAGTAAGCCTGACGACTGCAGGATAGCGACTGCAGATGGCGACCTGCCGGTGACCCCGTTAGGTGCGCATTACGCATCGGCCCGGTACCGAAGCGTTTTAATGGCGTGGCGTCAACCTAGGCTGCTTCCTTCCTAGCAGTCCTTGGCACAAAATCCCACAAGCATGAGCGCAGGCTGACACGTTGTTGTCCGACAAAAGGCTGGGGCTTATATCAGCTACAAATAACCCAATATGGGGTCTGCGCACTCTTCAGATCGGCGGAAGTGCTCTTTCTGCTGCTTTATTTGAAAGAGTTCTAACTTTGAAAGCGAATACGTGCATTTACAACTTCGTTATAAAAACTTCGCGAATCGATGTAGTGTTCGAAATTTCTCCTTTTTTTTTCTTGCATTAATGCGAAGTGTGTGTTCTCCAACAGTGTCTCTAACGACCTCAACGAGCCGCCGCGGTGGCTCAGTGGTTATGGCGCTCGGCTGTTGACCCGAAAGGCACGGATTCGGTCGAAATTTGCGGAGTCGTCCATTACGCATAGCCTGAGTCGCTTTAGGACGTCAAAGCCCCATAAAGCAAACTAATGACCTCAGCCATCAATTTCAGCGTCATTTCGTAAACTGCGACTTCGTCAATATGCTTTTGCACTGTGCACGTCAGAACGGTTCATCGACTTTAGGACTCCCGCTTGTCGAACGTCGAGAGTTCGAGCTGATCCTCGTCAATAGATGAACGAGGAGCCGCTGCATCGGTACGCATCATGCTGCCTTATGTCTCGTAACCTGGGACGTGTCCCAAGAGAAAACAGATGAAATGAGACTGCTTAAAAAATTGAAATAAAGCATTGCGCCTGAAACAAACAACCCTGCAGCGGCTTATACACCTTGTCAGAAAATCCGCGAGCAAGCGTAAGACAGTACCCCTCCCTCCATACCCCCATCGTATCCTCCTTCCTGCTTATAAGCAGCTCGACAATCTGCACCTTAATTTAAAGACTCATTCTCTGCGCACGACGTCGTGATCTTAAACCGGAAGAGGTATGCGCACGACGCGACCTTAGCGCCCTCAGCGGCGGCAGGAGCGGCGGCGCGCGCTCGATGAAGACAGTTCGACTGCCGGCCATCGCGCCTACGTGCCCGTGTTGACAGTCGCTAGCAACGCGTCGCGTGCTTGCTAAATTCTTTCGCTCGCCACCCTCGCCTACGAACGGCAGGGTTAAATTACTTTTCGGCGTTCTAAAAGCGTGGCTTTAGGATACCAAGTGTTACTTCCAGAACGTTCATGTCGTCGTCAAAGGAACCCCGTGAGACCATCCCATTAGAAACATTTAGAATAGGGGTATAAATATAGGGGAATAGCGGAGCGGCCAGTGCGCAGGCGCAGAACAATTACCCTAGGGGCGCTACCGTACTGCGCCTGCGCACATAGCGCCCGGCTATTCCCCTGTATACCCCTAAACGATAGGGTCCCCCTATTATAAAGGTCTCTATTTTACCTTACCCACATATCGAAGCACGGTAGGAGCGGCAGCGGTCGACTTACGAAAACGGGATACGTGCAAATTGCTCGCGCATGCCTCCGCCGTCCAGACATGCAGCAGCCAAAACCTGTCTAGAGGCTGTGATTGACCTCATAACGGTTGTGAGATTCCAGCGCGCGCGCGCGCCGCGGGCTCCGCTGAGGGCGCAACGGTCGCGTCGTGCGCGTACCTATTGCAGTTGTAGCTCACGACGCAGACGCGGTATCTTTCTTAAACAGCATCTCTCAGAACAAATTAATAGCAGATTTGTCAAAGGGAAGAAACACGGTTTGAAATGAGAAGGCGGGCAGATAACGCCTTAATATTTTACGCTTAGGTATAAGGACGTAGTCTGACCATGATAAGCTTAACGTTATGTTGGGTTTAACAGTTAGGGGGGCTGAGAGAATGAAAGGCGCAGTGACTTTCTCGCTTCTCGGTGGAAACCTCAACCACGACGTGAGGAAAAGGAGGAAAGTGGGAGTGAAAGATGAACGAGGTGCCATAGTGGAGGGCTCCGGAATAATTTCGACCACCTGGGAATCTGTCCGCCACAGCACACGGCCGCCTTTTGCGTTTCACCTCCACCGAAACGCGGCCGCTACGGCCGTGGCTTGAACAAACGTCTTAAGGTGACACATGGGCTGTAAGGACATCATAGTAGTGGGCTTCGCATAAATATATGCCACCTGGCGTTCTTTAACGTGCACTGATATTGTACAGAACATTTGCATATCTCCTCTATCGAAATGCGGGCGCCGCAGCCGGGGATTCAACCCGCGACCTTGGAATCAGCGGCCGAATGCCAAAGCCATGAGCCGCTGTGATGGCTCACCAGACAATTTTTGATGAGCGGAGACATTGGTTTATGGAACAGGTGCACTTGAAAGTGGCCCCACTTGCATTTAACAGTAGCTAGCATGGCATGAGTAAAAAACGCATGTCGTCGAAATCATCCCCGCCAGCGCCTGCTAAGTGCTCAGATCACAACGTTGCAAGCCATACACGCCCAGCACAGTTTCATGCATTAAAGGTTTGGCTAAACATCAACAACTTTCACAATGCGCTACAACCATGACGACACCGCATAAGCGAGACAGAAACAGCTGGCAGCGACACTGACGGGGAGGCTGAGGCCCGAAAGTGGAAATTGAAGTTGCAAATGCCGCTTATACAGCGTGTTTCATGTAATTTAAAACAAGGAATAAAAGAAAGAAGCGCATTGGAGCTGGTTGAAAACTCGGCATACTGTTTCCTATCGTGTGGCGCTCCTCGGCATATTTTTCCAATTCCACTTTTTTAGTCAATTAGCTCAGATTAATTAAGCAAAATTTTTAATGTTCACTTTACGGTCACAAGAATCGTGTTAAGTTACAGAGGAGGTGAAGAAACAGCCAATCCAGTTTTGGGGGGCAACGTACCTCCTACGTGGTCCTTTTTTCCGCCATTTGAAGAAGCGAGATATGAAACAATCCGCAAGACTGCGCTCGTGCGCTACCACATTCGAGCTCTCCCAACCCTTTTTTGAACGAATTAAACGCGCGCGCTGACCGTGACCAAGAGAGCGGCCGTTGCCCAGTTTGACGGGTTTCACTATAATACACATAAAGAAAACGGAGGCTACATTCAAATACGCGACTTCGCTGCTTTCCTTTTTTTTTTTTTTTTTTTGTCTGCGTGACGGCTCAGTAAAAGCTCCGTCGGAATTGGCTGTCGGTGGCCCACTTGCCACTTGCTGCAGGTCGCGCCGCAAGCTTTCCATGCTACGAAAGAATGTGCATGCTGACGCACTTTAACGGCCATGCACACCGAGAGAGGCTTCGGCCGCTCACTTTGAGACTGTTTGGAGAACGTGTTTGGTAGCGCTAGAATACGGTAGCGCAAGAGCTCAATCGCTGTTTCTTTTTTTTTCTTCTTATTTCGGGGGCTTCCTTTAAACGCTGGAAAAAAAGGACCAATGTCCTTTCTTCCTGTGTGACGTTTATTTGTCGGCTGTATTTGTGGTCATATGCCACCAACTAGCTCAGAAACGAATTATTCGACTAAGACAAGTAGCTGCAAAAAACTGGATTGGTTTTACTGAGGGACCCTCTGCAACTTAACGAAACGCGTGACCCTAAATTGGCTATTAGAAAACTGCGTAATTTTTTCTTACCTAATTAACTAAATAAGCGGAATTAAAAATATTCTGAGACACATTCCGAACGACAGCTTCAGCATCGTACATCACCTGAACCCCGTTCTTTCACTCCCTGCAACTGCGCGTGACGTAGCATGTTGCAGGCGCGGATGGGAGAGTTGACTAATTGCTCTGAAACCTCCCGGAAACGTGTTCCCTTCCTCATAAACGTATCATTCACCGCGCTATACGCCAACAGCCTGACGTGAGTCAGCAACCATCGCTGTATCAAAAGCTCCCAAACGACCCCGTCGCCGATTACGATTGCGATAAAAGGGGAATCTTACCGTGAAAGGTGACGTACTCTCGTCTGCTCCTTGGGCGTCCGTGCAACAGCGATCGAGATCGGCGCGGCAGCTCGCCGCCAACACCGCTGAAGCATCGCGAAATCGGACGTCGGCTCGCCGCGTCGTTGACGGATAGTCGGCGCACTCCGGTCGCTGCAGCGACGACGACGGCGGCGGTGGCGCGAGTGAAGAGTGACGCCTCGCTGCCCTCGCCACCGCCGCCAACGCAGGTTCATGCGAGGCCAGGCGGCTTGCTTGTACGCGCCAAGAGCAGCTGCTGCCGCCCTCGGAGCTCGACGGCTTTCCTCTTCGCAGATTGTGCAATGCCAGCGACGTCGCTCCGTATTTTTATGCAGCTGATTTTGTTTCTTCTTGCGTTTCGAACGGAGACGGCGGCTAAAGGGTGTCGTCACAAGGCTAGGTTTCCGATATCAGAGGAGGACACCCCTTCGGTCTTCTTTTTTTCCATCTTCGCTCAAATGTTTCGCAACGAACCTGAAACGTTGGATCACTTAATCCTTCGCTGCCGCTGTTTCGCCTCCCTCCGCAAACCTTTAACGCGATAGGGCCCCGTTGTCTAGAAAATCTGACGTCGGCGTTGTTAGCGAAAAATCGCGAGCACGGCTCTGGCAGGTGGCGCCCAGAGAGCAACCCAGGAGGCAGGTGGGCCGCCTAGGTCACGTGACCTTGCGACGTCATCACCGGATAGTGAGAAAACTGCCCACCGTGGCAGGTTGCAGCTAAATTAATGAATGGCCGCTCGGGAAGAGCAACCTGGATCGCACAAGGCCCACAGCTGGCAGCCCCTGCCATCGCAGGGCAGTGGCGCATCGCTTAACCGCTGCACCACTGCGCCAGGAGTGGTATGAAGACTCCCAGGGATCTATGAATGTAAAGAACGACCAATTCTGCATATATAGGAATTCGCCCATTACGTAGAGTATAGGAACTAACCAATTGATTCTAAGAGGATTCTGGTGTGGGCTAGTTGGTTCATGCTTAATAAACGGATTCACAACCGAACGCACACCCAGGACAAGGAACGGCTCATCGGAGACGGTGTGGATTGCGTCATCAAAAACGTGAGTCACGGCCGGAAGCTACGTCCGCCTCTCGTGAAAGTCACGAAATTTATGGAAGACAACAACCTAAATGTGATGCAGGCAGACAAAGAAGGCGGATTTGTTGTAATGCCGAGTGGTGTTTATAATGACAAGGCACTGGCTGCCATAGCAAAGAATTTTAAGAACGTAAAGTCTCGAGAGGCAAGGAAGAAATCAGCCGCGATCCGTCTTTTAAAAGAATGTCATTTGGAAACAGTAGCAAAAAAAGTGGAAAAAGCAAAAAGTGGATGCCTTGAAATGTTCTTCTCAGGCAAGACCCACAAGCCTGATTGTCCGCTACGAAGTATAGTTTCGGAAAAAGGCACCTGGCAGGAACACCTTGGACATTTCCTTCGTGACAGCTTGAACCTTTTGACTGGAGCTGACCCATTTCAAGTACGCAGCTCTTTGGAAGTTGTCGAGGACCTACGCCAAGGAATGCAAGATGCTGCTACGGCCTTTTCAATTGACGTAGAAGACCTTTTTTACTCCATTCCCCATGAAGGACTTTTCACAGCTGTTATCCAAAGGATAGACGAGATCGGAGCCATCAGCTTTCAGAATGCAACCGGAATAGGTCAAGACAGGTTCATCACCCTACTTCAGTTTTACCTGCAATCCACAGTAGTGTCGTACAAAGACCAGCTCCTGATACAAAAATCGGGAATCTGTATTGGTTCCTCCGTTGCCCCGGTGCTCTCGGATATTTTCTTGTCCACCATGGACCGGGCAGTTCAAGAACGTCTACATGACAAGCACATCGTCAAGATCTATCGGTACGTGGACGATTTCCTCATAGTGTTAGACAGTGCTGCTGCTATTGACATGCCACAAGCCGTCAGGGACATCGTCGGAGTGTTCAAGGACTATTCTGGTGGAATGAACTTCACGTGGGAAATGCCAAAAGAGAACAGGATCCAGTTTTTAGATCTGTTGCTGGTTTTTAGTGGTAAGCGAGTGTGTTGGTCGTACAACGTTAGATCGAAGAAAGGTTTGCTCCCCTTCGACAGTGCGCATTCCAAACTTGTCAAGCGGGCAGTCGCAACTAGCGCACTTCATGCATCACTAACAAAAAGTTGCGAGCACATGGCTGATTACAGCTTTGATAACCAGGTTGAACGCCTTCTTTTAGCTGGCTACTCACCTTTCCTCATAGCAGGCCTGTGCGAAGCCTTACTACAGAAAATGAAGCTAGGAGAGGGAAGGAGAGAGCCCAGGGAAAGGAAACGTGTTGCCGTTATTCCTTATATCCATAAGCTATCGCACAATGTTAAGAAGGTTGCAGCCAGGTACGATGTGAACGTTGTGTTTTCTGCCCCATGTAAGTTGGCAAGAGTGTGTCCGATGGTAAACCGGAAGAAGCGGGCGACCTGCTCAGTAAAACATTCCCGTCAGTACACCGAATGTCGATCCGCAGTTGTCTACCAGATTCCCCTCACTTGTGGAAAAGTATACATCGGCCAGACCGGACGCTGCTTCAATGACAGAGCAAGCGAACACTTCCTGAATGTAAAAAACAAGTCTGGGAGCCACATGGCACTACATTGTAACCAACCCCGTCACGATTGTCGACCTATGTTTTCAGACACCAAGTTTCTGGCGACCGCAAGGAGTAGAGTAGAAAGGGAGATTATTGAAGGTTTTTTGATTGAAAAGGCTGGGGACGAGTGCATCAGCAGCTCATCTGTCTGTTTACAGGAGAAAGAAAGGTCCTTTCTTGAACGGACGCGATTCTTGCGTTTTAACTGCTAGACATCCTGACAAACGGTTTTTCCTGCATCTCACCTTATAGTGTTTTATTTTTGCGTTGTTTTGTTTGTTGACCTTATGCGGAACTTTGCTCCTCTGTCTTTTAAAGACTTTTAGTTGTTTTACCGTCTTCATTGCTTGGCCGGTGGTGGTTCATGTTTTTGTTCTTTCTTTTAGTTTCCCTTTTTAACGATTGTTACTTTTACCGTGTTATTTGTTGGTGTCGGTTTCTTGTTTTCGCTTTTAGCCTGCTGACTGTGCCTATTGCCCAGCAACTTTTACTTTTTTCATCGCCATTTTGCTCATGCTTTTCTCATGTTTTTACGCCTTCTCGCTCTCTTGAATGTTTTTAACGTAGCCCAAAGATTCCGCTTTGCTTTGAAGTACTCATTGTCTTGTCTATCTGAGCTGCAGTTGTCATTGGCTGTAGCTGGTCCATGCACATCTTTGTATCTGTTAGTCCCTTTATCATTAGCTTGGTAATGCTATATTTTTTGATAGTGCATGCACGTTTTATGAGTTCTGTCGAGCTGTGTGATGACTCCCCAAACGTGTGAAGCGTTCCTTCGCTGTGTCCCGTGGCTGACAGTGCATCACGTGGTCCAGGAAATAGTATAAATCTGTGCTGGTTTTTCACGCAATAAAGAGTTGGTAGTCAGCGCCCGTCCTGTGTTTTTCGTGTTCCTTGTGTCCTTGTTCCGTAGCGCTGTTGTGAATCCGTTTATTAACCAATTGAGTGTCCCTCCAATTTTTTTCTTTCAAATTAATTTCCCAAATTTCAGGCAGCCAAGGAGAGTGCAACGTTCACTCTCATTTAGCGCCACTAAGCTGCGCTAGAGCAATTAACGGACAGTTCGCTCTGCTGTTCACGAGTTCACCCTTGCCTCTGGAAGGGTACCCTGTTACGGGCGCCCATCACACGCGGCAGTTTCACCCATCCTCTCTTTTTCCATTCCAAGCTCTTGTTACGGCTGCTTTGGTTCCGGTGCGGTACTCGCTGCTTATTTACGACTTTTAATGCGAAAGCATTATTGTATGGCGCATCGGCAACTAAACCTGGCTTCGCCGCTGATCGGCAGCAGTGGTCCCAAAAATACCATATGACGTCGCCGGGGTATGGCATCACGAAAGCGGTAGACCATAAGAGAAATTGGCGTCCAGAAGCCCGGTGACGTCATCAGCAAAGGAGAGAACTGCAGAGAACGTTTACTACATTCGAATCAGTGCGAAAGCACGGATTAATTCTACGTAGCAGACGACGATCAGCGGGCAGTTCCGCGGGACGGAGCAGATAGAAGCTGATGTAGACGATGCTCTTCAAAGCACAGCGCGAGAGTGTGGTGCAGTTAAACACGAGGCGTATTCGGTTGCGGCGGTACTAATCTGTTGAATTCACTTGAAGGATATGGTTGGTTGGTTTATGGGTTTTAACGTCCCAAAGCGACTAAGGCTATGAGAGACGCCGTAGTGGAGGGCTCCGGAAATTTCGACCACCTGGGGTTCTTTAACGTGCACTGACATCGCACAGTACACGGGCCTCTAGAATTTCTCCTCCAAAGAAATTCAACCGCCGCGGCCGGGATCGAACCCGCGTCTTTCGTGTCAGCATCTGAGCACCATAACCACTGAGCCACCGCGGCGGCACTTGAAGGATATCGTCCCATTTCCCTCTGTAATGTAGATTACAAACTTTTTGCAGGTTCTTTAGTGTCCCTCTGCGGCAAGTTGTCGCTCACTTAATAGGCTCGAATCAGGTCTGCGGTATCAGAGGTCGCGGGATTCAAACCCATATTTATATTGCACTTTCAGTATTGGAGACGGAATCAGCTAAGACCAGCCAAGTAGTTCTTATTCAGACTGACCTTGCAAAGGTATTGGGTTTCCTGGCGGGCTAGTTGGTGCTTGTCGTTCATGATTAAACTGCGCGAAAAAAAAAAAAAAAACACGGACAGAGACGTGTTTTCTGTCTCGGTCCGTGTTTTTTTTTTTTTTCGCGCAGTTTAATCATAAGAGTATTGGACAAACTTCGTCGCGAATTCTTGTTTGCGGTCTTAGAGCATACAAATATCGGAGACGTGTTGCTCAGGATTAGTATGTGCTATGAGGAGTATGAGGAGACTGTGCAATGAGTAAGTGTGTCGTTAGGAAGGAGGGAAAAAATAATTTTAAACATACAAGAAAACAATGATTTGGCATTCAAAGCACTTAAGTAGCCTTAAGTGCACTCCGTAATTTTTTTTTTTTTTTACATGAAGTTCTGCGTAATAATGACAGGATCAGCTTACTGCCTTGTGCGCCCAAACAGCGTGCAGTGCATACTTGATGCCTGGAGTAGCGAATTAAGTAAGCTGCGAGCTGCGTTTGCCGCTTCGCTTGTTCTCCATTTGCATATCTCGTTCGCACTAGCCTCCTTGTATACACAATGACAGGCCATCTAGCTCAACGCCAATTCATTTTAGGCGGCCTGCGCTGGCGCTCACACATGGTGGGTCTGAGACAGGACTCTTGTTAAAAAAACCTTTGCGGTATGGAATCTGGATCCAATACAGAAGGTACTAAGTTCGAGTACCGAGGCTGCTAACAACATACCACTTCTTCTAATGGCCGCTAACAAAGTTCGGCTGGCTCGGGTATTTGGACGGAGAACCACGAAATAATTCCAGCCCAAGTAATTCTTTCAGAGCGCTTTTTTTTTTTTTTACGGAACAAATCACCGGTTCATTAACTCAAAGGTCCAACTTCAAAAGTGACTTTGACAGTCTCATCAGCTGAATTAAGTTCATCACAAGACAAAGGCCTGATCCAGATTCACCCAATGGGAGAAATTAGTGGAAAAGTCGCGTTTCATTTTTCGCCTATCGCCGACAGTTGTTCTGTCGCAGTCCCCGATAGGAACAGCACAAGTACTAGTCCTCACTAAAAAGCTTCCTAACACCGGCCACTTGGCCAGAAGCTCAATGGTTGCAGCTGACACAGACGGCAAGAGAACAAAAAAAAAAAATAGGCGCATAAAACACTGACGTGTACATTTTTGAACCTTTTGTGAGTGACTCGGTGGTAGGTCATTCCGCAGCGTTGGCTGTAATTCTGTTCCACGTGCTTACGGTCCTTGAAAAAAAAAAGGAACAATTTAGAAAGCGTCAGTGCAACAACAATAATGCTATATATTTTTAAAATGTTGTGATCAAACGGATTTCCTTTACACTGGGTTTATACCAGATGCTCTAGTCAAAAATAGATCAAAATTTATTTTGAACCACACGAGTACTGTTGAGAGCCGCATGGCCTAATCAGCAGTATTTTTTTCGTTCTGGAAACGTAATCATCATCATCCACACTACGTGCACTGCACGACAAAGGCCTCTCCCGCATCCCTCCAATTAACTCCGTCCTGTGCCAGATGCGACCATCTCACCTCTGAAAACTTCCATGCCCAAGCTGCCCATGCCCATTTCTTCTCGATTTCGACTAGGATATCACTAGCTATCGTTTTTTCCCTGACTAATTCCGCTCTCTTTCCGTCTCTTAACGTTACGCAATGTAGAAGAACTTCTTGCTGGGCGAGTTGGTGCATAGCTTTCTTGGGATGGCGTTGCGCACACGAACAAACATATACACAGGAAGGAGCAGAAGACAGAAAGAGCGCTCTTTCTGTCTTCTGCCCCTTCTTGTGTATGTTTGTTCGTGTGCACAACGCCATCCCAAGAAAGTCTTAACGTTGCACCTACCATTTTCCTTTTCATAGCTCGCGGCGCTTTCGTTTATTTAAGTTGAACCTTTCCGTTAGTCTTCAAGTTTCCACCCCACCTGTCAAATGCCGCTGTTACACGCTTTCTTCTTGAGAGCTAATGGTAAACTCTTATTCATGCCTGTTATTCATTGTACTCATACAGCGTACCTGCCAAATGCACTGCCCCCTATTCTTATTCTCCTACTTATTTCCCTCTCGTGGCCAGGATCTGCGGTCACTACCTTACCTAAGTATATATATATGTATTTTCTGTCAACTTCCGATGTTTTTCCGCCTATCGTAAACTGTTTTTTTTTTCCTTCCCAGACGAACTTTAGACTTTATCAGATTAATTTTTATATCCAACGTTCTGCTTTTCCTGCCAATAGTTTCCCAATCATGTTTTATGATTCGGCCCCTGAGTTGCTTAGCAAGGCAAATATCATCGGCCAATCGGAGATCGCTTACGTATTCTTCATTAACTTTTATCATAACTCTTGCATCATAACTTTTACCATAACGTTGTAGTGAATCAAAACGACGAAGCAGCAATTGTACGGCAGTATTTCGCATGCCTCGCATCACTTACGGTAAACCTTAACGTCGGATCCGTCGTTCGGCTGGTGACACTCAAACGTAAGCAGCATGAGCGAATAAATTCAATTATAAATTATTTAGCGCTCCTAGCGCTTAGTGCTCATAGCGACGTTTCCATGGCTACGCTTTTCGCACTTGCATTGTTCCCTACTTCCGTTTAAGACACAGGGTGCCACGTGACGTCATGCCTCCTAAGGTGAACGATCACTCCAGTGTTCTTAGACAATGAAGCAAAGTTCAATGGAGCCGCTATTCCTCCTTTCTGCGAGCCGCCTGGCTACATTCCGCCTCTGTGTGCGTTCGCAAACGAGATTCCGGTCGTTCCGAAGTCTCCTTGGCTCGTCGTAGTCGATGGATGACCCCCGGCGCGCTTACACCGGCAACTTCCTCGTTCAACAAATTCTTTTGTTTACGCGGAATGTTTGCATTTACGCGCCATTGGTTATGCAGCATATCTCTAGCGACGCTGGTGCACTTTCCTCAGACGCGGGCGTTTCTTCGTCTGCACAAAGTGTCCTATCCAAGAGGCAGTAACTGAGGCTGCGAAGCTGCCGCAGTCTGCACCACCGAGGTAACCCGCGCACGTAAAAGACACCAACAAAAATGTAAACAAATAGGGTATACACCAAACCAGCATTTTCATATGAAATATGTATGTTTTTAGTGTGTTGAAAGATACAGAGCAAGCCCGCGCCGAGAGCTGGGGCTGTGGGCATGCAATCCTCACTATGCTAGGCGAACCTTCCCTCTGAACACATTCGTTTTCGGTGGCGCGCCCTAAACCACCCTCAGCCTCCTGTTTTTCTCGTCTAATAATTATTTCATGGCTTGTTTTCTACACCTATTACTCTTCTACACCCCTTACTCTCTGAGTGATAGAGCAGCGGTTATCAGTTTTAATTGAAGCAAACTCCGCAGAGTTTACCCGGAAATGCTGTAACATATAAATATTGCCTGCCAAAAAAAAAAAACATTCTGCTCCCTGCGGTCACTTAATTACATTATTCTTCCTTGTTTCTTGAAGTAGAGAATTTATACCCAGATCGATACAACGACTGGCGGTTGTTGCTGTGTCTGCTATTACTACGTAAAGAAAACTAGAATATCCCCGGAAGCTAAAGCTGAACAGATATACCACTTCCACAGCCTTAGGCGTGAAGGCTCAGAAGTACTCAAAAGAGATCCCTTAATTACTTGGGTAACGAGAAACAGCTTCGACAAAAAATCAGTGTAAACAAACATATCGATAAGAGTTCCACATATCTACTGTAAAACAAAATTAACGCACCAGTTATCAGCCGGGATCACAGTCACTTCACTTACAGTGTATGAGTTTCAGCGTTTTTTACACTAATGTGTCTTTGTCAATTCCTTTCCTTCCGTAAATGGTTCTGGAAAAATGTCTCGTAGTCGAAGCGGCCATTAATGCGGTACTCATGAACCTAATCCTGGACTTAATACCACTAAATAAAACTTTATAATGACGACTGGTTTCTAATGTGCTACTCATTCAAAAAACATCTAGCCATTTTCTTTTCCAAGCACTTATTCCGGTCGGTACGACTACAAAGGGAAAATACGAATGGATCGGCGCACGTCACTGTAGATGTTGTCTGCGTCTACGAATATGCTTTTCGAATGGGCGCAGGCACCTAATGACGTTTCTTCGTAGTCTCATGGTAATAACGTCGAATAATCGTTTTCCCCAACTGGAAGACAGAACGAATCGTAATTGGTCATGGAAATTTATTATTTAAGCTTAAAATATCGGCAAAATGCGGTACTATGAAACTATGAGGGACGCACATATGTCATTAATAATCAAAAGGGGGGAAAGACGAAAAACAGAATGCAAGCTTGTGTGCTTTTTCGTTTTGGTCCATTGTTATGGAGACAGCAAATCACCGCTCATATATCGATCCACTGGACGTTGTTGCATTCGGTCTTGCGGAAACTTTCAGTGCAGCGCTACGGTCATGAGCTCATGCTTCGACTCGCAGCAATGGCTCACTGATAATGGCTATCGACTGCTGAGGCCGATGTGGCGGGTTCGAATCCCAGTATCGAGGCTGCATTTTGAATGGAAGCAAAATGAGTAATTGCGCGTGTATCGAGACTTCAGAGCGGTGACTTTGACTACTGTAAGTCAGCCCCACCAATGCATGGGACTGACTTACAGTGCCGCCTTGACGTCATATTACTCTTATGAAGGAATGTTATTATTTCTAGGAACATATTATGTCCTCGTGGCGTTAGGGCTGTGCATGCAAAGGCGGGTGACTGCAGGGGCAGATTTATGGGTCGGTCTCTGGTAGGGTGACTTGAGGGAGAACAGGGGGGGGGGGGGGGGGGGGGTCATTCGAACCACGTATTTTTTCGATAATTTTGTCGAAAAAAAAGGCGTTCAGCATAGTTTTCCTATGCGAAATTTCTCACCTGTGTTTGCATGTGCGTGCGTGCGTGTTTGTATGTGCGTGCGTGCCTGCGTGTTTGTATGTGCGCGTGTGCGTGCGTGCGTGTGTGCTTGCGCGTGCGTGTGTGTGTGTGTGTGTGCGTGCGCGTGAGAGAGAGAGAGAAGGGGGAGGGGGGAGTAACCGCAGCACACCGCTTTTAACAACAGGGGGGGGGGAGGGGGGGGCTCCTGTTGTGAACGCAACGGTGCATTGCACTAGCGACCTCTGAGTCAAACACGAAACGCGTACTCCTCTGATGTTTCCTTTAGCACTTGGTAAAAAGCCAAAATTCCAATGACGCGAGTTTGGCTTGGGAAGGCTTGAAGGACACAGACCGGTGGCTGGCAGCAACATACAAGCAATGTTGCTCAAGTGAAGTATGTCATGGTTTGAACCAGACTAACGGATTTATTTATTTATTTATTATACCCTAAAGGCCATTACGGCATTACAGAGAAGAGTGGTTACAAAAAATGAAATTTAACAAACAGGAGTTAAACAGGCAAAGTACAAACATGACTACTACACATACATTGTTAGCTAAAATTGTTAGATTAAAAAGTAATCAAACAATTGTTTACTCGTTTTCGGCTAATGAAGTTAAAAAATGTCTGAGGCTTAACTTGGTTAAGCCTGGAGAATGCGAAGCATCATCGTGTCGCGTAATTTGGAGGCGCACAACCACAGCGACGGCGCGAGGTGGGCCCCCATTTCTCCACTGCCGTGACGTCATCGTGTCACGTGGTGTGGCATCATCGTGTCACGTGATTTGGAGGCGCGCAACCACAGCGACGGCGCGAGGTGGGCCCCCGTTTCTCCACTGTCGTGACGTCATCGGGCCACGTGGTGTGACGTCATGTATCACGTGATTTGGAGGCGCACAACCACAGCGACGGCGCGAGGTGGGCCCCCGTTTCTCCACTGTCGTGACGTCATGTATCACGTGATTTGGAGGCGCACAACCACAGCGACGGCGCGAGGTGGGCCCCCGTTTCTCTACTGTAGTGACGTCATCGTGTCACGTGGTGTGACGTCATGTATCACGTGATTTGGAGGCGCATAACCACGGTGAAGTGCTGAAGTGGTAGCTAAAGTAGTATGCTTCGCATAAAATTTCTCCAGGCAACACTTTCAGAATTGAAGAAACGTAACATGATCGAATGCACTCTCCATACCTAGTGCGCACACGAGGGACTTACAAGTCGTTCACATGGTCGGAGCTATCGAGCAGGCGTGCACTCAATGCGAAATTCTTTATTAACAAGCCTTCGGACTGCAACCGCATGCGACAACTGTTCAGCTTTGAAGTCCCAAAGCCAATGCGCTCCCCACGCAGACTGTCGCAACTGATGCACTTTGGTCATCGCCATTTTGTGCCGGACTAGTAATAAGGTACTGCATTCTCCCGCTTAAGGGCAGGCACTCACGTACACTAACAAGTGTACACACCCTGAAACATCAGATTTAGGTACTTGCAGCACTTTTACGTCTCCCTACCCGCGCTGGGGAATTCAACGGCGTTCATATAAGCACTTTACGAGAAAATACATTTTCCGTCTGTGTTTTATTACAGTTACGAAATTAAAGAACCGAAGTACCTGGAAACCGCATGGGCTCAGGCCGGAAAATGTAATGTTTCCTCGAGCCTGGATCGGGACCCGACTTGAAGCTGCCCTTACAAAATTTTATAGACTGTCTATAGACTGTACATAGATTCCTGTCTATAACGTCTATAGACTCTCTATAGACAAATCCTAGAGAACAGTCTATGGGCAATTAAAATGCTATAGAGAGTCTATAGACAATCTATAGATTTATGGCCATACACTTTTAGCAGACCTTTGTCTATAGACTATGAAGAGACAAAAACAAATATCTATAGGAAGGCAATAGAGTCTATAAGAAATATACAGACTGTCTATTGACCATTTTTCTAAGGGATGCGGGCCCGACTCAAGCGGGGGGCCGTATATAGAGGCGCTGTATACGGCTTTCGATTTATTAAAGCAGGTTGAAGTACACTATGGGCGTTCTAACAGCGACACGGATAAAACATGACCACGGTGTTATCTGTGAAAAAAAAATACTTTACACTTCACGCGATAGCGTCAAAGCTTCCTCTCTGCAGAAAATCCGGTGCCGGCGGCTTTGTGAACAAAAAAGCAGTCGGCCCACCTGCCGCCGTGACCTTGTGACATCACAACATGTCCACCGTGACAGGTGGCAACCTGTTTTGTTGTTGTTTTATGGGTTTTAACGTTACAAAGCGACTCAGCGTATGAAGGGCGCCGTAGTGGAGGGATCCGGGTAATTTTGACCACTTGGGGTACTTCAACGTGCACTGACATCGCACGGTACACAGGCCTCTAGCGTTTCACCTCCATCGAAACGCTAGCAAGGGAACAGCAGTTCGCAATTGGTAGCGAGGTGCTGGAAGTAGTAAGACAATATGTCTACTTAGGGCAGGTAGTGACCGCAGATCCTGATCATGAGAGGGAAATAACTAGAAGAATAAGAATGGGGTGGAGCGCATATGGCAGGTTCTCTCAGGTCATGAATGGTAGCTTACCAATATCCCTGAAGAGAAAAGTATACAACAGCTGTATCCTACAGGTACGCACCTATGGGGCAGAAACGTAGAGGCTAACAAAGAGGGTTCAGCTTAAGTTAAGAACAACGCAGCGAGCTATGGAAAGGAAAATGATAGGTGTAACGTTAAGAGATCGGAAGAGGACGGAGTGGGTGAGGGAACAAACGCGGGTTAATGACATCTTAGTTGAAATCAAGAGGAAGAAATGGGCGCTTGGGCAGGGCATGTAATGCGAAGGCAAGATAACCGCTGGTCCTTAAGGGTAACGGAGTGGATTCCAAGAGAAAGCAAACGTAGCAGGGGACGGCAGAAAGTTAGGTGGGCGGATGGGATTAAGAAGTTTGCGGGGATACAGTGGCGGCAACTGACAAAGGACAGGGTTAATTGGAGAGACATGGGAGAGGCCTTTGCCCTGCAGTGGGTGTAGTCAGGCTGATGATGATGATGATGATGATGATGATGATGAAACGCGACCGCCGCGGCCGGCATCGAACCCGCGTCTTTCGGGTCAGCAGCCGAGCACCATAACCACTGAGCCACCGCGGGGCTCATTCTTTCAAGCGTTATTGCGATTTGGGCGCCTTTGCCAGCAACTTAATAATGTAGCAAGAGACTGCGTGCACATCATGAGAAATTTACCTCTTGAGCTGCTGGGGAAATGGGCCCAAGCTCAGTAGAAATAATCTTGCTGTCCCGGGCTGGGCCTGGGTTTGAAGCCGCAGGCCTGCGCCGCCGGGCTTGGGTCCCAGAGTGTACCTCGTGTAGTGTTCTAGTGTGAAATACTGCGGAATTATGTTTATTTAAGCGCACTATACAGCGTACACCTTTAGGAGTCCATGGTGTAAACACTCATAGGTTGAGAATCTTGCGGCTTTCCTCCCTCATGACGAACTTTTGAACTTTCCCCGACACGGTCTTCGGGAATGTGTCGACGAACAAAACGTACTTTGGAACCTTAAAATGGCTGAGCTGTAGGAGAGAAAAGATAAATTAATAACCATGTCATATGCATGCACGATCGTCACACGCCGCAGCGGGATGATACGCAGTAGTAGTGCGCAATTCCTTGCGACGTTTGCTGTTATCTACGCGCAGACACGTATAGTCTGAATTGTAACTAACTAGAACTAAAGGCTTTTTAGAGAAATGGTGCAGGTCTTAACAATTTTCCCCACTATACCCTTAGCACAGCATCGGACGCGAAATTCAGAGGTCGTGGGTTCGGATCCCACCAACGGCGTTATTCTTCTGCTTTCTGATCAATTATCTTTAACCAATAATTTAATTACACGATTATTCTTTAATTAATAAAATTCTCTTACGCTCTTTGGTTTCGGTGGTTGTTTGCTTTCGTCATGTGACGAGCACCTTCATTTATCTGCTTAATAGCAGTGGCACAGCGAGTTGAAATCATTGCAATGATTATTTCATTTCTCTTCCTCCTTCGCATCAGTAAAATTAATAAATTTACTTACAAGAATTTGTAGAAAGTAATGGTGCCCGGGTTTTAGATGATAACAATTACTGGTATGGTAACTTAAGATGTGAAGTTGGCTATCCTTTATGTTATTTTTTCCTCTAACTTTTCACCGGTACGACTGATTCCAGCAGGATGCATAACCCAAGCATAGGAGAGAAAATTCTTCCCATGAAAGATTAGGTATTCAGGTAACGCACCTTTCCCTTGCAGAAATTTTTGATGTCCTCATCGGTCGCGTTGCATCCCGCTTTCAGCATTACCCAAGCGCAGGCTTCTTCGCCGAGCCTCTCATCAGGAACGCCAACGACCTGAGGGTAATGCAAAAGGGCAATGGTTCTGTAAACAGAGCCACCAGCTTCCACAGTGCAGCGACATTAGCTCGAAGAATTAGTTTGGTTTGTTTTATGGGGTTTAACGTCCCAAAGAGACTCAGGCTACGAGAGACGCCGTAGTGAACGGCTCCGGAAATTTCGACCACCTGAGGAACGTGCACTGAGATCGCACAATAGATGGGCGTCTAGAATTTTGCCTCCGTCGGAATTCGACCGCGGCGGCCGGGATCGAACTCGCGTCCTTTGGGTCAGCAGCCGAGCACCATAACCACTGAGCCACCGCGGCGGCTTTATCGCATACTTTTTGAACGCTGTGCTATTCATGAGCGGAATTCCACATCAACGAGCACCTACTGCGGCAACCTGCGATGGGTTTTCTCGGTTTGCGGATCGTACTCATTGATATGCAGAGTGGAACGGTACCAGAATTTTTATGTAAAAGCGACTCATAGCCGGTCACTGAGCTCAACAAACTTCTCATAAAGTCTGTGCGCAATAAGATAGCCATCAACTGGTGACTTATTGATTGCGTTTGTTTTTTCCGGTGGCGGAGTGGTGAATACTGCAGCTAGCAAGCTTTCGCGGTTGTGAAACTGGCTTCAAGAAGGCTGCAGCGATGTTCTAGTACCATATCATGTGTCTCATGTGCGGCAGACAATAAGTTAAAACCCTGCTGTCTTCGAGTGATCAGAGTTGGTTCGGCTCGTAAGACCAGATGAACGTCTGGTGAACCAGGCCACGGTATACGCTATCACCCGATCGAAAAATTCCTGGCGATTCCGTGGATTCCTGTCGATAGGAAGATTCAAACCCCGCACCTTCTTCGTAAGAGGCAATCAGTGGTGCGAGGGCGCACACCTGGATCGCAGCATAGAACGGATGAACTTGCGTTGGTGAATCAAAGGTTTGAGGGCTAACTTCACGAAAGCGAAATAGCAGGTACCGACAAGTGATTGCCGAAACTCTCACTGGTGTCGTTGACTGATCATATAAGCACCCCTGCCTTGTCAGCCCGCTTAACTATGTCCCAATAGTTGAGATTTCCGTCGCTGTAGCCTCTCACCTGCACTTCTTCGACCGCCGGGTGAGAGTAGAGAAAGTCCTCGATCTCCTGCGGGTAGACATTCTCCCCTCCGCGGATGATCATGTCCTTGATGCGCCCCATGATAGTCACTCGGCCGTCCTCCGACATGGCGGCCTCGTCCCTGTGTCAGTCGTACGGTCAGTTACACCTTCCCAACCACACACGTAGCGCCAACACAAAGCGCTAAATGTGCATGTGCTCTCTTGTGCTATCCCTGCAATGATTCCAAGTGATGGAATCATCGCAGGGATAACACTCGGCCCTCGCTGCTCCAGCCTGGGCCGGGCAGAGATGGTCACGCGGCAGGCGCGCCACGGAGTTGCGCGTACTGGTGGGTGTCACTGTGCGCGCAACAGAGTCGCGCAATTTTTGAATGGCGAATGGCCTCGGCGTGACTTATCGAAGCTTTCTGTATCACGTGCAGCGTGTACGTTTAAAAACTAGGCCCCTTAAGGTCCCCGCTTCAGTAGCGCCATCAGGCGAGAGTGCAGAGAAACGTGCACAACTCTCCGCTCGCCGCCTGGGCAACTTTCGTCCCAGCCACCTATCACAATTTTCCACTTGGTAGTACCCTCCGTTGATACAGAGGGTACTACCTGCATGCACTTATACCTGAACAAGTGAAACTAATCGAGTAATCGAGAACCAAAATTAGTGGATTCCAAGGAATGACATCGACGAGTAGCCAGTCGCATATCGGGCACTAGGCATGATAAGTTCTCGCACCATCACTTGCTCATGTGCGCGTTAAAGAACCCTAGCGGCGGTGCCACTTACCCCGTGTGGTACCAGCCGTTGCGGACAGCTTCTCGCGTGTTCTTCTCATCCTTGTAGTAGCCCATGAAGACCAGATAGCCGCGAGCGCAAAGCTCGCCTCTCTCGTTGGTGGGCACTACCCGGTTTTCTTTGTCGACGATTTTCACCTTGGTGAAAGAAAAGAAAATGAAAACATACTCCGCATGCATAAACTCGAGAGTCATCACTTCAGGAATGTGATCGATAGCATTGGTGAAACCGCTGTCTTACGATCTAACAACTATGCTACTAATTGTGAACCTTCATCTATGAACTGAAGTATTTATTATTTGCAATTCATGAACGAATACATGAACGAACCCAAACCATACGCTCCAAACACCAAAACGCCTATATGGAAGCAAAAAGAGAGCAAACTGTCATCTAGCGCCCTCTTACTCCCTTTTTAGTCCTTTCCGTCTATAGTGTACATTTAGGGATGCATGGAGCAGGTCGTGCAGGGAGGTGCCGCATAGACCGTTAATTTTTTCGCCTATGCGCGCTTAGTGTGCCAGGAAATCAGATTTCCTCGTAGCTTACATGCTCTGAAGACTTCTGTTGGCGCCTGTAGTCTTAAGATTAACTTGGCTGTGACGATGTACAGACGAACAGAAGAAGACATCGATGGAAACGACTCATTGGTAGAACTTTTGGACAAAGACGAACTATGCATCGGCGACAGCGACCTTTGCAAACTACCCTATAAAGAGTGACTACGGTATAAGGCGATTGATCGCATCTGTTTGGTCAGCTGTCAGACTGTATCTGTTAGGTCAATAACCTGTCACCTTTTGTGTTCCTTTTACCGTAAAAACTGTCACCTTTTGTGTTCCTTTTACCGTAAAAAAGACATGCTATACAGCGCGTCTGCGGAAGGCACTGAACAGGCAGTTCCAAATAGACTGACAGAATTTGAAACAGGCGATTTTAAGAAAGAGAGCCAAATGGTCAAGCTTTTTTAAGGTTATAGGGGGTTCCTGAGTCTCTGCCTCAAGCTCTTATTTTCCCTCAATCATAAGAAAGTTGCATCTCGATTTTAAAACGCGGGCAGCAGTTACGAAGAGTGCTGAAAATGGTTCTTTTTTTTTTTAGGTACTGCAGATGAACTGAAACAAACAAAAAAAAAGCGAAAAAACGACAAGATTGTGCCGGTAAGGACAGGACCAACGACACCCGCACCACATATATCGTGCTGTCCACTGCGAACACCAGCTGGGGTGTCCGCCGTCAGTCGCGACTGTTTGCGCGTATGAATGCATATCCCATTTCAGACGATGTCGAATAATGGCATATCTAAAACACAAAAGGAAGCGTGAACAGGTGTCCATCGTCTCTGTTCTCCGCCTACGTGAATGGTACGTGACCACGGAGAAAGAGAGGGGTCTGCTGACTGCTGCGTGCTTTCCATTTGGTCGCCGCTGAAGAATGGACCGAGTTGGCCCCGAAACATTGTCGCACTACCGTCAAAGATGTTAGCATTTGTAGACCATTTTCCTAATTCTTGCGCGGCATCAAAAGCTGTCCGCTTTATTTGGGTTTCGTTGAAACAATGAAACACGCTTGCGGTGAGGGACTGCGGAAGCAGCGGCAGTTTGCTTGTTCAGCAAATGCCATGGGATAAGAAGCGCGATCCTGGCAGTGTTGATATTTTAGCTCCAGTTTGGCGCAACTATGAGACCCAACCGTAAAGAAAGGCTGCTATGGAAGTTTCTCACCGAATAGTAGGCCATGTGTTCCATCGAACGGACATCATAGCGCACAAACTCTTCTATCTAGCCCTTGACGCATCAGTCAACTTTATCTCATTTACAGATGGGACCATTTTATTCTTGCTGTTTTTTAAGACGAAAGCCTTTAATGCCTCATACTGTCGTTAGCAGCCGTGTCGGCAACCGTGTCAGCAGATTTGTCCGCGTTTCGGCGTCACTACTTAAAAAGAGACTGCGTCGAGGCTGGGAATCGAACCAGGGCCTTTGGCGTTTGAAACAGCCACGCTACCACTCCGCCACGAAGGCTCAAGGTTTGACCATGAATAAAGGCGCATCTAGTGAATGCATGGGCTTCATAAATAAAATAAAAGAAATAATAAAAATAGGAAAATAAAAATAAAATAAACAATGAAAATAAGAAGAGAAACAAAATATAAAATAAAAAATAAATGACAAAGTATGACAAATGAAAAATTAAAAAGAATAAGAAAAGAAACAAAAGTAAAATAAAATGAAAAATATGAAAAATAAACAATAAATAAAAAACAAACAGTGCGCCAGGAAACGCTTTCGCCTTGCAGCACTTTAGAGAGCCAAAGTGCCCCCAAATCTTTTTTTATTATTATTAGTCCAATCATAGTACTAGTTTACGCATCAGCCAGCTTCACCTCATTTACAGACGGACCCTTTTATTTTTACTCTTTTTTTAATAGTCCGACCATAAGCTGACGCATCAGTCAACTTTATCTCATTTACATACGAGACTGTTATTTTTACTCTTTTTTTTTTTATTAGTCTAGCGATAGTATTAGTTCGCATATACTACCCATGAAATGCCTCTACGGTGTTTCGCCGTTCCAGAGCAGTTTTTAACTGCACGAACGATTGAGGTGGTTTTCAGTATGCAATTCGTTTCTGTAACGTGGTGTCTTTCCATCCTTTCAGACGCGGGTTCGATCCCGGCCGCGGCGGCTGAATTTCGATGAAGGCGAAATTCTAGAGGCCCGTGTGCTGTGCGATGTCAGTGCACGTTAAAGAACCCCAGGTGGTCGAAATTTCCGGAGCCCTTCACTACGGCGTCCATCATAGCCTGAGTTGCTTTGGGACGTTAAACCCCAATAAACCAAACCAAACCTTTCAGAGTTGTTGAAGGTATTGCCGACGTAAAGAAATCAGAGGAAGAGGACTCGCAACTATATACGAGGTCTGTTAGAAAAGTATCCGACTTTATTTATTTTATTTTTTTTTGCGAACACCTGATGGATATGAAACAAGCGCGCTTACAGCAGCCGACCTTGAACCCTCGTGCGCATGCACGAATTTTTTCCTGCCTGCCGATAGCGTCAGTCGCTGGGAAGCAGCGTTTGAGTGAGGGAGTGCGCAGTGCTCTCGTCGGTTTTTTGTTGCAAGGAAAATGGCGGAGCGAGAGGAGCAGCGCTACTACCTCAAATTTTGCCAGAAACTTGGCTATAGCCAAGTGGAAATTATTCGAAATGTTCAGACGGCTTCGGTGATGTCGCTATGAGCAGCACACAGATTAAGCAGTGGTGCAACTGGTTTAAAGACGGCCGCGCATCCGTGGAGAGATAGCCACGCTCCGGTCGGCCACCAACATGCCGAAATGACCAGGTAATTGCCGAAGTGAACGCTGTGGTGACGCGGGACTGTTGTGTACTATCCGAGAAATTGCGGAAGAGGTGGACATCAGCAATTTTTCTGCACATTCCATTATCACCGAAGATTTGGCCATGGAGAGAGTTGCGGCGAAATTCGTGCCGAAGCTGCTGACGGTGGAGAAAAAGCAGCTTCGTGTTGAAGTCTCACAGGAGATGCTGGATTCCACAAACAGTTACCCTGACTTCACCGACGCCGTAATCACTAGTGACGAGTTTTGGGTGTACGGGTACGACCCGGAAACCAAATCCCAGTCGTCACAGAGGACGCATTCCACGTCACCAAGACGAAAGAAGGCCCGACAAGTGCGCAGCAATGTCAAAGTGATGCTGACTGCTTTTTTGACTCCCTCTGTGTGGCACACCACGAGTACGCACCCACAGGGTCAAAGAATGACTAAACAGTACTACAGGGATGTCCTCCATCGCCTACGTGGTGCTGTGCGGCGCAATAGAGCGGAATTGAGGTCAACAAGAAATTGGCGCATCCCTCGCGGCATTGCTCCTGCACATTCCTCGCATTTGATTCAGACTTTTCTGGCGAAAAACCAGACTCCTGTAGTTCAACAGGCTCCTTACTCTCCCGATATGTCTCCCTACGACTTCTGGCTGTTTCCTAAAATCAAGAGGTCATTGAAAGGGGCGCGATTTCAGAAAAGAAAGGACATTATGGCTGCAACGACAGCAGAGCTAAATTCTATTCCGAAAAGGGTCTTTTCGGAATATTTCCAACAATGGCAGCACCGCTGGGAGATGCATATGGAGCCCCAAGGAGACTACTTTGAAGGTTATTAGGTTTCTAACGCTCCAGTTATGCCAGTTTTTTTTCTTCGGCCAAAGGTCGGATACTTTTCTAACAGACCTCGTATTCAAAAGGACGGCTCGTGGCCCCCGGTCCTGACCTTAGCAATCACGACAACCTCGCGTTCGATAACCGAGCGGTCAATAGCCAGTGTCAGTCCTAACGCGCGCACAGCTTTTGCAGCGCGACGCTTGATTTTGTGATACGAACTGCCGCTTCCATAACGATCCTACATTTCCACAGAACAGAGAAGTTTGAGACAACGGATTACAATAGTTCTATATGCCGGCTCTGGAATGAAGATGTACAGAACAGCGTACTTGCAAACATCGGTCAAACTCAAATATTCGCTTGCGTTGACGTGACACTGTACTACACATAATGGCGGCCTTCAAACCTATAGTGCCAAGTATGCGGAGAGCATATAAAGGATAAACACTGACAATGTGTCCTCTCCTTGCGCTCTTAATACTGCTATGCTACTACCACGCATTGCTGATCGCACAAAGGAGTATTTCATATGGTCTATGAGTATTTAACATTCCAAAACGACTTAGGCTATTAGGGACGAAATAGTGAAGGGCTCCGGAAATTTCTACCACCTGGGGCTCTTTAACGTGCGCTGACATCGCACAGTACACGGGCCTCTAGAATTTCGCCACCATCGAAATTCGACCGCCGCGGCCGGGATCAATGGCACACATAACCAGCCCCGTAATGCATACGCCATTAAATGCCTTTCAAGCGATACACACACGACTCAAAACTCCATCACGGCAGGCTTCGTCGGCTGGTCGGACGAGAGTAGCTTGAAATAAAGTATCTCTTCATCCTCCTGATTGTAAGCAAGTAAATTTCGTGAAACATAGCAGGATGCCCAGCTCACCTCGGTGTGTTGGAGAGGTCTGCCGACAGAATGCATCCACTGGTCTATAGGGTCATTTGGATCTGTTGCTGTTATGACCGGACTGGTCTCTGTGGTACCGTAGAGTATCTGAAAGAAACCAGCACTACAATTGTAACATCCACAAACACGCGATGTTAGCACGTATGGTATTATTTACGACTATCACGATCAATAGTTAACATCGGTTTGAAGAAAGCTTTTTTTTGTCGCCACTCTAAGCAGCAACCGTTGAGTAACGCTGCTTATGCTTCGCATAGGAGCGCGAGAAGTCTGACGTGATTAAATGAACGACAAAAAAAAATACACAGAGCGAGAAGAACAAATTGTACATTTCTTGTTACTGCTAAGTACTACCACAGAAGTCGTAAACAAAGAAAGTGATTATGGTAACAAGAACTCGAAAATTCTAATGAGTAGCACATTTTACGCTTTTGCAGCTATTAAGGTAGCCAGTAATGGAACAGATGGAGCGCTGAAACAGAAGACTGTGGTCTTCTCTAATTCTCCAAACTAGAGAATGACCAATACCACATATATGCGTATCAGCCGATTAACGCTATCGTATAAATATAACCTCCAGTTTTTTTGTAACAGAAATCTGCAACCCTTCACTTTGCCTCCTGCCAACCGAGGTTTCACAAGCCAACGTAACCTCCGGACACTTTTTGCAATAATGGGAATTCTAAAGCCGACGCATTAAAATGTAAAATGACAACGCAAAGGTCAGCTTTCGACGTCGCTGAGCGTTTTTGTCACACCAAAAAAAGTCGGCCAAACTGGCATTGATTCATAGGACGGCTTCCGGTTCGTCTTGTCAGAATTCTTTGGAGTGCGTTCAACGGTATTCCGCCATTAGAGATGAGTGCCTACCGCAATTTGCATTGCCGCGTTCTATACTTACGTGGAAACGACGAGCGTTGAGCTCCGTCATTACCCTCCTGATGACCTCCGGCGGGCATGGTGATCCCGACATGACAGCTGTGATAGGAAATTGTACTCCGAGTGCAAAGAAGGCACAGAAAACTGTCCACTTGAACTGAATGCACGTGACAAAAATAAATAAATTACACAACAAGGCAGCGGCACTGGGCACCTAACACAGCTGCACGTAGATAGGAGGAGGGGGAGGAGGAGGAGGAGGAAAGGCAGGGAGGTTGACCGGAAGAAACATCGGTCTGCTACCCTACACGAGGGGAAAGGGGTGAGAGGATAAAAAAATGAAAAACAAAGGAGAGTAGCAGAAAATTGAAGTCACTATGAAAAGTCGGCGTTCGTTAGACACAGCCTATCGTGCAGGCCACAAGTTCTCAAGAAGCGGAGCAGTGCCTTGGAGGCCTTCGCCGCCGACGATCGTCGCGGCCAGTGGCCGAAAATCTTCATTTTCGTCAGTGGGCGTGGATCCAGACGCTCCAGCGCACAGCTGAGAGGCTGCCTTTCGGCGCTGTAGGCAGGACAGTCACAAAGAATGTGGGTTATAGTCTCGCCATAATGTAATGTTTGGTGAAAGCTACACCAAGCCACAGGCGACACAGCAAAGTTTCTTCACGTCGTGGTAGGCCGAATGGAAGCCGGAGCTTCAGATCTGGGTCCAGGATTTCAAACGTGAATTGGAAAACCGGCCGGAATTCCACGCGGCAAGCGTGATGTCACGCGCAAGTGCGCGAAGCATTGATAAGAGGTAAATGTAGAGAAAGCACACGGACCAAACTAGCAGTAATTTAAGGATTAAAAGTGTTTACCTCTTCGCACGGATGAAATGTCGTGCTGACTATTTTGCAAATGATGCAAAATATCGATGTACATTGTCGGCGTTCCAAATATGAATGTGCATCTGCAATGAATAAAAAAAATAGTACCGAACTGTCGTTTATAAAGCTGACAGAGTAACTTTTTGACTCTGCCGAAGCCGATTAAAGGTTTCATTTTGCAAAGGAGAATACGAAATCCGAACTATACAGGTCCGTTACGCTATATGCCATCGAGCGTCTGCGGAAACGGATGCCTGTAGTCTCTAAACAGGAAGGAGTAAACTGTCCTTTAGCGCAATCCCTTTAATAAGAGGGAGTATGTATAGAGGATAGCTTAGTCCCTTTTTACTCCCATATAGGCGTATTCGTGCTTAGGGAGTATGCTGCGGTACTGTTACGATATGTTTTATCGCCATGATGATTCCGCACTGCCACGACACTGCGATGTTGACAGATGCTGAGTAAGATCTGTGAATTGAATGGGCCAAAAAAATGGCATGAGCATTGTGCGCTAAATATTAAACATCGGCAAGCAGACGACCTAGAATTTTCCATGACAAAGCCTCGGTTGTCACGGGAAGTACCACAGAACTGTCGATGTAAAAAAGAAATCAAATATGAGGTACAAGAAATTAAAATGTAAGAACTGCAGCAGTCGGATAACAGAAACGTGAACGCACCTCGTAGGGAACTACTGGTGAACGTTAAGTTGCTTTGCGCACGTGATCTGGGTTCACTGAGAGCAGCCTCACAAATTATATCCGGCAAGGACTCAGCATCAAGCTGAGCTTTGCTAGGGCTTTAAAAGCTCAGAGCTCCAATGCCGGCGGCGGCAAACGGCGGCTCGGATGACACGTATGGAAGCGCTCACTGGAACGACAGAATATGGATGCGGAGAACCAGTTGCCTTTCCTGGGCTCTTGAGTCACTACCGCTCACTCGCACCAAAGCAGACCCACTTTCAATTAAATGCTCTTTGACGCCATCTTGTAATACATCAATCGCGACAGGTATATAGTCTGATACAACTAGAAAGAAGCGACAAATGGCCCTCGAAGAACGCCGTCCAGCCAATGGCGTCGACCGACTATCATGACGTCGTGGTCTATCCCCTTGGATCTGCTAGCCTGACATCGCAGCTGGCTGGTATGTTCAAGAAGATTAACTCTGGGTTAACTGCATCAACCCCGACGTCATGACCAGTGCTCTCTCTACACATCCCCTAGGGGCAGGTGTCACATCCCTTTGTCTTCCTAAAGACATATCCCCTTATTCGTAACATTTTTTTTTTATTTTTACACACCACGGATAATTTTGTTTAATAGCGCCGGAAGAAGGGCGTGTAAGTGAAGGGACACGTCGTTCATAGCTGGCTAGTGGTGGAAGAAACCACGACTTCCACACGAAAGAAGGTGCGGCGATTACGATGACCGCCCGGGCTTCGAAGCGCCAAAGCCAGGGTGCAAGCATGGGAAGCGTGCAGAAAGACGATGACGCCGCGTGGTGACACCCAACGGAAACTTGTGGCGTGCTGCCTGGCGGCGGCATAGTACAGCGCGCTTGCAATCGTAACGATTTCGCGATGTGTCGCATGAATTGTCGCATCGTTGAATACTCAGATACTTCGAGAAGTGCCCTCCAATGATGAAATTCTGCCATTTCTCAACGCGCCCGTGCTTTCAAGACCAGCGGAAGATTTGGTATTTTTGGTGTACGTATGAATTCGATTTCCTGGTGTATGTGTTTAATTGTTGAGTTGACCTGTTATGCCTAGTTCACAGGTGCGCTTCTTTTACAGCGTTATCCACAACAGCGTTATCCACAACTGCGTTTTGAGAGTGATGTTGGATGGCTAGTTTTTTTTTCGATGTTTATTGCTAATAGTATGAACTGCCGTGCAGTTTCTCAAGACATATTATGCAGCTCTAGCTGTTTAGTTTTATCTGTTCGTAAATACTTTAATCCTTGTGTAAAAGAAAATAATTGTAACCTTTGTCGTGAGTGTTGGAGTCATAAATATTGCTAGTCATACGCGACACATCAAAGACGCAAATGAAATATTAAAAATGGCAGCCGAAATTTATAACCCCCCCCCCCCCCCCCCCCTTATATTTTAATATCTGGGGAAACTCCTGGTCACGACAATCGGTCGATGCCACTGGCTGGAGGGCCTCATTTGAGGGACCACTGCTGCATCGTTCCTGCAAGACTTGTCGAGGAAAGTTAGCTGCCTGTTATCACAAGCCACAGCCGGCACGGTTTACTACGTAGGCTAATAACCATTAAGCACCTAGGCCAACCTCTAAACGTATCGGGCGCTATGGCAGAATCGGATTCTTGGTACTCTTACGCGTCACGTATTGCTAAACGTTACCTTACGAAACTAACGCGTCATGCCCAATCTAAGTGTGAAAAGAAAGCCGCACCTATTTCCGAGACCCTGTTATGCCATTTGACGTGCCCCTGTCACCAGACGTACTTCTCGCTGTGAATGCAGTCCAACGCGGCTTCCGCTTTGAAGCTCGGAGCTGGCATCACGATGGTGGATCCGAAAATGGTCGCCGCCAAAGTGCCGCCGACGCATCCGTAACAGTGAATCATGGGCACGTTCAAGCAGATCACCTCACTCTGCAACGAAAAGGACAGTTACGAATGCTCTGCGATGCGTACGCAGTGAATAACGGGCGCGCTCAAGCGGATCACCTGACCCTGCAACGCAAAGGACAGTTACGAATGTTCTGCGATGCGTGAACACCATTATATCCTTTCAGGACAGTGAAAACAGTGAACATAGGCCACGTAGCGGCAACGGTGGGCCGCCATTACATCCACAGGACTCAGTAGCCAAACGCCGTAGCCATTAAGCCATCATGGTAAGTGCGATCAGGCTATTGCAGTCCTGCTAGCGCTAAAGCCTGAACAGTGCTCACATAACACATTGCAACACAGGGATCCGACCTCACCTCTTTGTCCAGCTCAAATCTCTGGCCTATTAAGTAGGCGTTGTTGACGAGATTGAAGTGAGACAGCTGCGCGGCCTTAGGCTTTCCTGTCGTGCCCTGCAGGAATAATAAGAATCATCTAAATAGCAGGCGCCTATTATGTTGCTGCTGTTGAGAAGGCGTGTGTACTTACAGATGTGAACTGCAAGTTGATGGGATCGTCGAATTGCAGTTTTGACGAAATCACTTGCATGTTTCTGAGGTGCTCGTTCGTAACAGACTCCATGAGGTCGGCAAACAAGACAGCGCCCCTGAAGGGAACATGCGCTTCTGTAGACGTATCTTTTAACTCTCCTCTATCTGCACGTGGCAGCGGTGGTGGCTCGGCTGGAGCCAGTCGGCAGGCCCGTGCACTTTCCTTTTCATCTTTCTCTTTGTACCTCTGTCAGTAGGATGACAACCATTGGAGTACAGCGTCTAGCCGATACAGACTGTGGCAACGCTAAACGCGCACTTTGCGAAAGCTGTTTGTTATGGGGCGTCGCCAATGCTGCAGACGACGTGGATTTATAATTAATTCCGATCAGATCAGGAAAGTACATATTCCAAACTTGGTATTGTAAAAGCAAGACTGTCGTATACCACCTATGCGTCAAATATCCAGCGCGATTAAGAGTGCGGTTTAACCGAGAGAAGCATATTACAGTACGCGTTTAGCGTTGCAGCAGTCCGTATTAAAGGGACAGTCTATTGACTTTTATCGACTCAATTTTTCTTGCGGTAATCGAAAGGTCATTTCTCGAATAAACGAATACCCAGCTGTACCGCAGAGAAACACAGCAGAACAATTTAGACCAGAATTTTTTAAGTATAGTAGTCACATTTTCTAATGGTAGATAGCCGCTGTTGAGGCAAAGTGGGCCATGTATAGCGGCGACGTTTGTTGTGCGATTTCTTTTGAAATGATAGCTTCACTACGCTAGGTAAAAATAAGGTCACCGTGTCTGGAGATTTTACCTTCATTTGACCTTCAGATAAAACAAAGGAAAGGAAAGGTGCTTAACTGGTCCCCTGGGACAGGTGGACACAGTCGCGGTTTAAGCTACGGCACCGATGAAAAGCGAGAGCTTCGAAAGTAGGAAAGACGCATCCACGAGTTCTTCCTCCATTATTCCCATCCTGTATAGAGACCTACCAGAATACGCCAACTAAGACTACGATAAAGATTAAGACGAAAAAACGACCGTTCCGGCAGGCATGGAAGATTTTTCAGGATTAGGACTGTTTGGACAGAAATAAGCACAAGGAGGTTCAGGGATGCGTACTCACTGTCTTGGTTCGTCACCAATGCAGATAATGTGCCTCAGTTTGGGTAACCTGGAAGTGGAAACAAGTAAACAAGCGTGTGCATGAATGAACTAACCCGCGAATAAAAGAGAGGGAACAAATGAGCTAGCACACGCTGAGTTATCCTTGCTGCATGATGTTGGCACTCTTCATTCCAAGCGCTTCATGCGCTTAGTACGTTACAAGTTCCAAAGTTAAGGAAAGGAACTGGCGCTGCCGTCGTGTTAGTACTGTATTAAATTCAAAGCTTGAAGCAGTAGCAGTGATGAATCTGCTACCGTTGATGGGCACACAATGTAAAAAGTTATTTTTTGAGCGGGAGCATGTCATATCCAATCCAATAGCATGAACAATTAGCAGAACTGTAATTCTGGACAGCGCTTTGAAGGTCTAAAGTGCTATTTGCCAATAAGTAATTTATGCCCGCGGTCCAAGCAGTGTTTTGTATATGAGTACATGTTTTTATTTGTTTCCGCCCACCTTGCGCTTTTCAAACACCCAGGGGCTGAAGATTCGAGCTCGGGTGCTATTTCCAGTAGCATCCTGTAGTAGTCCTGCCTTGCAAACCGTTGCGACAGAATAACGGCTTCACAGTCTATCTGCAATAATACGTTAAGACGATCAGCAAATGGCGCTGCGAATCACAGTAACCAGCTGCAAACAAGTACTCAGAAACACAATTTATAGGTAAACAGATTAACTGGGAAGGCGAAATGTTCCTCCTACAAATCCCGTGAAAGACTTACTTCCTGTCTTTAATTGCGTGAATAAGCAGCTTTCTCATTTAGTGTTGACGTCTCTGTTAACATCCTAAAAGCTTCCAGTGAATGAACTTTGCCTTATGCTCTTTAACTTTTAAGGGATACTAACGACAAATTAAAGTCGGCCTGTGTCGATGGATTACGGCGTTCTAATTGCAAAAAAGGCACTTTGAATCAAAAGGAAGCCTTTAAAAAGACATAAAATGTTCCACTTACCCGATTCAGGCAGTACTCGAGCTCAGGAACTTGATATGCCGTGTTAATATTGACCTACGCGCAAACACGGAGCACAAAAACTTTAGTAACGGCAGTTAATCTCAAGTAAAGACTTTTTCGCACAGTGCTGCTTTTAGATAACTCAAAAAAGGCCTTTTACAGAAACCTATTTGAAAACAAATGCATGCTTCTTGCAAACACTGGTACACAAAACACTGCGTAGCTGTATACGTAAAATATATATAGTGTGCATAAAGAATCTCAGTAAACAAGGGTTTCGTATTGTTAAAAACAATTGAAATTTAATCGATTTACTGCGTCTGTGTCCTCTCGATTTTGCCGAGGACAAGTAGAACAACCGAAAACTATACCAATTGATTCACGCTCCTGAGCACTGATAAAACTTTCGACGTATCTCAATTGATGAAAAATAAACTTTTCTTCGAATATGAGGATATTTTTACTTTGAAAAGTGAAATGTCATAGATGGACACAATTACATATGGTCGCATATAGTCCATCATCATCATCATCATCAGCCTGACTACACCCACTGCAGGGCAAATGCCTCTCCCATGTCTCTCCAATTAACCCTGTCCTTTGTCAGTTGCCGCCACTGTATGCCCGCAAACTTCTTAATCTCATCCGCCCACCTAACTTTCTGCCGTCCCCTGCTACGTTTGCTTTCTCTTGGAATCCACTCCGTTACCCTTAAGGACCAGCGGTTATCTTGCCTTCGCATTACATGCCCTGCCCAAGCCCATTTCTTCCTCTTGATTTCAACTAAGGTCCATAGATCCATAGATAGCCCATAGATCAGTTCATATTAAGCTAAGTAGGTCAGCGTGCATCGCTGGAAGTTGACAAGACGTCCTCACCAGTACCAGCCCTGCCTTTGCAGTCGCGAACTGGACGATGCTCCATTCGTACATGTTCGGTGCAATCATCGCGATCTTGGAGCCGACGCCGAGATTCAGCGACACGAGTGCGGCCGCCAACCGGTCGATCTGCGAAGGCAAACAACGCACGCCATAAATTCCCGGAGGACCCGGCCGCGGTGGCTCAGTGGTTACGGCGCCCCGCTGCTGACCCGGGAGACGCGGGTTCGATCCCGGGCACGGTGACCGAATTTCGATGAAGGCGAAATTTTAGAGGCCCGTGTACTGTGCGGTGTCAGTGCACGTTAAAGAACTCCAGGTGGTCGAAATTTCCGGAGCCCTTCACTACGGCGTCCCTCATAGACTGAGTCACTTTGGGACGTTAAACCCCAATGAACAAAACAAAACTCAGAAAACAACATACGTAACGCGAGTATACGTAAAGGCCCGATTTGAAATAGCGTTCGACGCATGCACATTTTAAAGCACGCTATCTCATATGCCCATATGCCCATTTTATACTGGAACTGCACTCAGCAGAGTCAGAACATCATCTGTGCACTCACTGAAGCTTGGTAGTGCTGCAAGGAACTACTGGTTGGGCCCACCGACGACCGCGACGCTGATGAACGCTGAGGGTTTTTCTACGTGAAACCACTGGAAAGTAGAATGTTAGGCAGCCGCCAGAGCTTAGTTGGTAGTGCACCGTTCACGACATACGGAGGTCGTGGGTTCGGATTTCACGGACCCCATGTATTGTCTTCTCTTCTTCTTTCCGTTAAATTGCATTTAAACTAAAAGCACTCTATTTCAATCCTGCATGGCTTTCTTTGGTTTCACTGACTGTTGGCTTCCATCTTTAAGGAACTCGCAATTCGTGTGCCCCAAAATGCCACCAACAAAACGGGCACCATTTTACTCACGTCTTTTTTGAACTCCGTGTATGTTTTCCTGATGGACTGGTGGCAGGATACGACGGCCACATTGTCACCGTGTTTGTCGGCCACCCGGTCGACCACATCGCCGAGAGTGAAGGGTAGTAGGGGTTGCCTGCCTGGTGTGTGGTGGTAGCTGAGACCTCCCAGGGCCCTCCTGGAAGAGCGTAAGTGATGATGACGTAACAAGAGCAATACATGAGAGGGGTGGGTGGTCTAAAAGATTCCTTTAACCAAGGATTGGGTGTACACCCTTCCAATTTTTTAACGGTTACCCGCGAGCATCGACCGTTCGCTTGATCAGCGCCCTATGACGGAACAAATCGGCAAACTCGCCGAGAGTGGCCGCATGCGCCCGAAGCCCAGGCCGCGGCGGCCGTCGTCTGCTAGGCTGTGCCAGGAGCGGCGCGCTGCCCCCGAACCTTGTCTTCGCTTACCGCACTACATGGCATTTTTTATCTCCCGCTTAACAAAATCGTGCGCCACAGCCATATTCGCATAGAACTGCAAACAAAACAAGAGCAAACGGAAGATTGATCGCAAGGTTCGTTCGAGAAACGTTGAGCAAAGATGTTCGCAGGTGGGCGGCACGTGGCTTCTCCTGAATATCGACGGCGCGTATGCCAGCACTCTTACGATCGAAGGAAAGTGTCGCGGCAGCGCGCAGCTCCTGGAATAGCCTAGCAGACGGTGACCACTGCGAGCTGGTCTTCGTGCGCATGCAGCAACTCTCGGCCAGTTTGCCGATTCGTTCCGTCTTAGGGCGCTGATCAAGCGTACGGTCGATGCTCGCGTGATACCGCTAAAAAATTGGAAGGGTGTATGTACGTCGCGCTGACCAGCCGGTGTAGAAGGGCCGGTCATTAACAAAACGGTACCTTGGTATCCGTGCTCATCCGCCAGAAGAATTTTTTCCATCACGTTTCAAGAGCTAGATTTAATCTGTGTGGATGCCAGGAAAGGCTGGTTTAAACATGACCGCTTTCTTTTCAAACTACGATAGGTCTCCGCAGTCTCTTGCAAAGTTCACAGTACGTAACTCAGCAGAATGTCCATCAGTGGAATTAAAGGCGCACCCACACCTGCTGTACTCGCCGCGGTGGCTCAGTGGTTACGGCGCTCGGCTGCTGGCCGCGGAAGACGCGGGTTCGATCCCGGCCGCGGCGACCGAATTTCGATGAAGGCGAAATTCTAGAGGCCCGTATACTGTGCGATGTCAGTGCACGTTAAAGAACCCCATGTGGTCGAAATTTCCGCAGCCCTTCACTACGGCGTCCCTCATAGCCTGAGCTGCTTTGGGACGTTAAACCCTAATAAAAAAAAAAAACCTGCTGTAATGGACCCACGCGCTGTCCTGACATTAATGAAATGGCGTGTTCAGTCAGTATTACATTAACCTTGTAATGCACTGAAAATGACTTATAAAAGTTATGAACCTCAAGGATTTCGTCCCTGATTGTTCATTATTGCAGAAATGATACAAAAAATTGGGAGATGTTGAGCATGTGCTGTGAGCCACTCATCGTTCCTCATCGTTCATAATGTAGTTTCACGACTATACCATAGTGCTCAATTTGCTTGCGTTCTGCGAAATCAGTGCATAAATTCCGCAGTATGTAACTCAAAAGCTTTTCATAATTAACGTTCCAATGCAGTTTGTAGCAAAGCTAACGGTGGCGTCAGTTTGCTAATCGACACTGCTATTGGGCATCAGCTGACTAGAGAAAATAGGAACATTGTCAACTTTAAAGAAAAGAAAAAATAGTTTGCGGCGTTTAGTCAAACACTTATCAAGTGTCGGATGCCACTTCCTCAGAGAAAAGGAGTAGCTGCTCGTTGCAAAAAAAAAAAAAAAAGGAAACACTCCAATTACAAAGCGCAGCAAAACGCTTCGCGGGTCGCAGCGTCACTCGGCGCTTGTGATGACGTCATATATCGGTAGGCGAGAAGGTTGCATCAGACGGTGGCACAGCGCGCTCTTGCCATCGCTCGAGCCAGAGAAAAACGGGGGATGCATTGACGGTCCCTTACAATATCCTCACCAAAACCAAACATCCAACTGACATAATTAAAAAGTTAACAGATGCTGGTCAATGAGCCCGCTAATTATCATTTGAAGCCCGTTTTCAGGGTCCGTCATGGCTCCGGTTATTATCGCGCACGAAGGACATTTTTACCTCAGAAAGCCTATTTTTTCTAAATTACTTAGTCTTCCCTCAAACACCCTATATGCAGGTTCTTTCAGGCAGGAATGTATGCAACGCGCTACAAGTAATTAATAACTTGTAATAAATTACGCCTTCTTAAAGTTTTGTCATCAATCGATTATTATTTTTTTTTTTCAAACGGTAACCTTCCGGGTAATTCAATTACTTTTTCGTGCTGTCGATTGGTAGCAATCAGTTGCTCTTTTCTTTTCAAAAAACAAGTTGTAACCAACAAGAGCTCCGAGAAGCTAAACTTGGCGGCAAACACTGGTGCTAACAAGGATATTTCCTTCCTGACAAGCGACAGCGGAAAGGGTGCCAAAGATCCGTTTTCAATGAGCTCAAAGCCTAACACAGAGGCGAGAATTATAGGGTCTAAGACCCTACCACTTTTTCAATATATCCACCGCGGTGGCTCAGTGCTCCAGAATGGCAGGATATCATTGCGATCCTGATGCACGGCCAGCACGGATCTATTTTCGGGAGTGCATGCATAAGTATATTGAAGTTCAGAAACTTGCTCCTGAAGCTCCCGAGTGGCTCGAAAGAGTCGAGCCTTTGGTGACGCTTAAGGAGTTTTAATATGATGAAGCCACGCACCCCCGGGCGGATAGTGTTGTTAATTATTGCTCATTGCGCTCTGTAAGTGTATTTGTGTACTGTGGTTCTTGCCGAAGTCAGGCAATAAATAAAAAAAAAAACCGCGGTGGCTCAGTGGTTACGGCGCTCAGCTGCTGACCCGAAAGACGAGCGTTCGAATCCGGCCGCGGCGGTCGCAATTCGATGGAGGCGAAATTATAGAGGCCCGTGTGCTTTGCGACGTCAGTGCACGTAAAAGAACCAAAGGTGGTCGAAATTACGGGAGCCCTCCACAATGGCGTCCCTCATAGCCTGAGTCGCTTTGGGACGTTAAACCCACAAACCAAACTCATTCAATAATTCTGTGTTCGTTTCACATCAACATAAAAAGCCCGTTCACTCGTAAAACGTCTCCCTTTTGCTCTAGAGGAAGGCCTAGCATTGCTGTTGAGCCAGTTAAGTCTCCTTTTTGTCACCAGTATTCGCGACGCATCGAATTCTTCACAGCAACTGAGAACAAAAACATCCGTGTTCAATGAACGTAATATTTTTTTTTAATCTCATTCTCTAATTACATCAACCACGAGACTTCTTGTTTATGGCGGGTGCAATTACTGCACAGCTCACATCACTTTTTGGAGCGTCTTTCTCCCTGAAGATACTGGGCCTTTCAAAAGCGGGAAGTTGCCCCTTGCATTGCTCTACTTTCTTAACGCTTGAAATGAAAAACGAGTGGGGCCCGCCGCGGTGGCTCAGTGGTTACGGTGCTCGGCTGCTGACCCGAAAGACGCGGGTTCGATCCCGGCCGCGGCGGCCGAATTTCGATGAAGGCGAAATTCTAGAGGCCCGTGTGCTGTGCGATGTCAGTGCAGGTTAAAGAACCCCAGGTGGTCGAAATTTCCGGAGCACTACGGCGTCCTTCATAGCCTCAGTCGCTTTGGGACGTTAAACCCCAATAAACCAAGCCAAACCAAAAACGAGTGGCACATTTCCATCTTTCAGAAGCCTTTGTATTCTGGGCTTTTCGTATAAGACCGTGCAAACGCTACAGTCATGAGACAGATAAGAGCAGGACGTCGAGAAGCGCCGTGATGTGTGAGACAAGCGATATCAACTGTCGCGTAGGGCCGCGGAATCGTTTGGTGTCTTGAGCACTTCATAGCCCCAAGTGGAAGTCTCTGCGTCCGCCGATTAAAATGCAAGGAATAAGACCCTGGTAGTGAACTGTCGTACACTTGACACGATACCTTCTGTGCAGGCTGGGGGTCACATCAACTTCGCTCCTTTCCGTGGAATGAGATTTAAATGAAATCCGCTTAGTGATTTGTTTAGGGAGGGAGAATTTAATAACGGCACCGACGGATTCTGTGACTCGGTTTCCGGAGCAACAATGTTATCTGAGCACGTCTTGTTATGCTAAAAAAGCGCCATTATTTCACTGACGTAGTTTACGTAACAGAGTTACGATTAAGTATGTTTGTTTTCGTTGCGAGTCCGTGCAGTTTTTAAAACATAACTGAATTCCAATCAGCTACTATCGCAATTCCACTATTCGCACGGGCATATGGAGTTCAGAAAGGGGCATCGGCAACCACCCATTCCAATTCTGGACGAAAGCGCATCGAACGAGAAGTAACCGATACGTTGTGTTGTCCTTGTCATTAGGCTCTGGAGTGTAAGCAGCTGAAGCTACATAAACGACCAAACGCGACTGCAATTGTAAAATGTGCAACATTCACGGATACGTAATTTTGAACATTGAAACTCAAGGCTCTAAATAATCCTCCAAGCTGAAGCCTCGGTGAAAATAGGGATCTTATCACGCATCCCGCATACGCCTCACTTTCCACATTGAGCGATCCACATCGCCTTATACCCTGCCTCTTTTTCTAAAAAAAAAATAAAGGAAACTATGTCCATGTAACTCAGATTAGTTTCTTGCAGGCAGGCTTGTTTTCTAGTTATTTCGCGTACTTCAGGAAAGAAGGCCGTAGGAAAATGACAGGGCACAAGTTTCGCTTGCTCTTTTAACATTCAGAGCTGATGCAGGCGAAATTCTAAAGACCAGTGTACTGTGCGATGTCAGTGCACGATAAAGAACCCCAGGTGGTCGAGATTTCCGGAGCCCTTCAGTACAGTGTCCCTCATTGCCCGAGTCGCTTTGGCACGTTAAACCCCAATAAACCAATCACTTCCAACTCCGAGTAGAATTGCACTAATAGCCCCGATACCTCCACGTGTAAGAATGAGCGCAATGTGCCTCTTTGTTCCGGGTTAACGAACTGACAGCGCAGCGACCGCGGGGCTCTTACTTTTCTCACCTTTGACCGCCGATCAGAACCTTGCAATCCGCAGCGCGAACCCCGAAACCATACAGAAGGCGCCGCGTGTCCAACGAGGCTCTCAGCGTCGTCGCCGTACACACGCGGGCCAACGCCATCGCACAAGCAGGCCCCTGAACCACGGCGTACACTTCGCTGGCCTATTTCAAGACACGCGCTTTCCCTTCGCGCTACGAGAGGCAGCGGGCTACCGAGCGCCAAATGCGACCTGCGGAACTGCGGCGACTTCGGTGACGGTGGCAGTGGCGGCGCGGAAGGAGGGAGGGAACGAGAGAGCGCAAGCCCGCTGCACCCGCGGCTGTGCAGCGGCGGCGGTACAATTTTGCGCGTGTGCGCCGCGAGGAGGCGGTGCGGGCCCGTGTGATAAGCGCGGACATCGAGCATGATAGAGCGGCCTTCAAGCTTCTGCCCTTCAGCCACTGCTGTAGAGCGAGCATTGACGCGAGCGGTAGCCGGCGAAGCAACGCAGAGCGCGTGTGTGTACAGAGGGGGGCTCTTGTGCAGAGGGCAAAACGCATGTCTAGAACACGTTCTGAGCGTGTTTCGGGCTGAACACGCGATAACTAGGGATAAGATTTGGTTAAAAATGGTCTGGATGTAAACATGTGCAGTTAAACTTATAGAATTTCATCGTCATTTTTTGCCTTCTTGGTCGCAGCGGCTTTGGGAGCTGCGGAACACACAGTTTGGTTGTTCTAGGCATGTGTTTTGCCCTCTGTGAGTAGCGCTCGAGCGGTGCTCTGCGGAGCGAAGAGAGCGAATTTTTAACGGAGGTGCTGGGTACCAGCGGCAGTGCGGCGCTCGAGCGCAGCCGCAGAGGCATACAAATGACGAAAGCAGTTCCAACGTGTCCTTAATATGCAACCTAAGTGGGAAGCGGCAAACACGAGACCCCATTCCGAGCGATTAGGGGAACGCGTTCGGCTCACAACATTACTAGCATACGTGTCCTCGACGTAGCCCAATCAGCTGACGCATGCCACCTGTGGCTTCAACCCAGCACGGAAGATCACGCGGTAGCGCAAACAGGTGGCGTGGAAAAGCTTAAAAATATCTGCCTCTAGCTGAGCTGCACGTGTGTTGAGACGCTGCGATCGATACGGCAGACTTCATCGGAGGTTGCTTTATTTCCTTCTCAACGCGCTGCTGCACGTTCCTCAATGACCCCAGTGCTGATGAAAGCAAGCGAGGAATTTTGCTCCGGAATGTATCGTTTTTTCCTCTTTTCTCTCTATTTTTTTCCCCTCAGTGCAGAAACATTTAACAGGCAGCTGGTCTTCCAAAACACGCTGCGCAGAGATAAAGCGAGGGTGTTGTAAATATACCGTGCTTTGGTGAACGTTAGCAATTTTTTTTTTTCATGCGGTGCGTTGCAGAAGCACTTTCGCGGGTACATTCTAAAGCCGCAGGAAATACAGTATGCAGGCTTATGCCATATTCCAGTCGGCGATCCAGAGCGATTGTGCGATCTTGACACGCCTTTTTGTCACAGGCACGGAATGGATACTTAAAGAAAATTGAAGGAGGCTCTTAAGCTCCACCTTAAGGCTATGACGCGATAGCATAATGGGTTAATTCCCATTTATGCAGAAGATCACTCTCTACTTTACATTCATAAATCCTTGAGAGTCCTCGTACCTCTCCTGGCGCAGTGACGTAGCGGTTAAGCGATGCGCCACTGCTCTGCGATGGCAGGTGCTCCCAGCGGCGGGTCTTGCGCGGCACAGGTTGCTCTTCCCGAGCAACCAATCATTAATTCAACTGCCACCTGCCACGGTGGGTAGTTTGCTCACAATACGGTGGGCAGGTTGTGATGACGTCGCAAGGTCACGTGACCTGTGTGGCCAACCTGACTCCTACACTGTAAACAAAAAATACACCCAAAAGGGAGTAAAAATGGTGGCGGCCACCCTTTTTACTCCATTTGTGAAAACATTTACTCCATGAGTGGGGAGTAAAAAGGTGGACTGTCCTCCATTTTACTCCCATGAGGGAATAATGGAGTTAAAATGAGGATTTACCAGGATTTACTCCAGTCTAGAAAAGGAGTTGATTGTGCGAAATACTCCACCAGTGCCGAAATGGAGCAAAAAAAACACCATTTTGGGCAATCCGCCCCGCCGCCTATAGCGTCTCGTCTGCTTTTGGTCAGTCGTCTGAAAATGGCGGTGAGTGAAGACCGCTTGGTTACCATCGTCGCTGGATCTCCGTTCACTTCTGCTCCTTCACGGGCGCCTGCCACGGTACACGATATCGGCTTGTCGCCGTTTTCCGCTACAGTACGGTACATAATTGAATTGCTCCTGTGAAGCCTCCGGCCGCCGCGGTGGCTCAGCGGTTATGGTGCTCGGCTGCTGACCCAAAAGACGCGGGTTCGATCCCGGCCGCGGCGGCTAGAATTTCTTTGGAGGAGAAATTCTTGAGGCCCGTGTACTGTGCGATGTCAGTGCACGTTAAAGAACCCCAGGTGGTCGAAATTTCCGGAGCCCTTCACTACGGCGTCTCTCATAGCCTGAGTCGCTTTGGGACGTTAAACCCCATAAACTAAACTAAACTGAAGCCTCCAGTGCTCTAACCATACCTACCTTTCCTTTGTTTTTGCTGCCACCCCATTACAGCCCCCGCTTAGACTTAATTCTCACAGGCTTTTTTCAGTGTGGTTCTCGCAATGTGTCACAGCAGATTATGTGTTGCATGAACATGGAACTGTGATAGAACATAGCCTCATCGCTGAGCACTTGACTGAACTGATGAGGCTACATTTTTCCTCAGTCATATTGAAAAGCCAAGCCTTAATGAAGTGAATATGGAAGCAAACACTGCTATTCCAAACTACCATCAGGGGTGTTTTCAACTTTTCTGCTCTGGTTTTTAGTTAAATATAGCGTGTTGCATGACCGTGAAAACTATACAGCGACTCCTTCTCAGTATTGAACTATTGATTATAATGTTACATCCCTTTATCTACAAACACGGCCAACCAAACGAGCTCGTAGAGCAAAGGGAGACGACAAGCAGACGACTCCTGCCGCCTACGCAGCCGCTGGGCTTGCAGACGGCGGACAGAATGCGGGACGCGAAGGTACATTAGGGCAGCGCAGTTTCCCAGGTTGGGTTGCCGGCGGCCCGCAGATCTACTGCCCGTTTCCATCGCTGTCACTGTAAGAATGAGCCTAAATGAGGATAAATAAACCATAAACATCACGCCATTTTCGGGCCCCATTTCTATAAGGGAGCAAGAATTTACTCCCTTTTCACTTCATAATAACTCCCTTATATAAGGGAGTAAATAAAAACACCATACATATGGAGTAAAAAACTCCTTTTGGGTGTTCGTTAGAGTACAAGCCATTTACTCCCTTTTGAGTGTTTTTTTGCTAACAGTGTAGGTTGCTCTGTGGAGACCACCTGGCACAGCCATGCTCGTGATTTTTATGTCACATCGCCGACGCCGACAGTGCCTACACCGGATACTCCGGAGAACGGGGCATTTAACGCTGTTGTGTGAAAACAGTTTCAAAAGTGGTAGAGAGGGGCGAGAAAGGAGTGGAACTGGAAGCATATTCACAGATTGGCGCAAATTTTTAGAAGCACAATCACGGTCAGGATAGTGCGTAAGGCGCGCACTAACCTTTGCTACTAATTGTGGATTTGCTATACCCTTAGTGTATGGAAGGCATGGTACTGAGCAAAGGTTAGCCATATAAAATCGCGTAAAATTAGCGTAAACAAGCATAGCGGAAAGTGTTCCAAATGCAGCGATAAATGCAACGATAAGCGATAACTGGACACTGACGACCAAATCAAAAATTAAACGGCAATGGGCCTTGACTGCCTTCAGTGGTAATCGCGTTTATCAGTGGTGAAAGGAGTTTCAGTCGAATTTTAATGTGAGCTTTACCATGTGCTCTGAAGGGCAGGAATATTGTACCCGCAGAAAAAAAAAAAAGAATCAATGTATCAGATATCATTAGGGTGGATAGCTGAACTAGTTATCAACCGTAGCCACTTTGACTTCACCCTAGAGTTTGTGTTTCACCGTTTAGTATGCTGACAATCTTCCTCAATTTCTGTCATCAATCTTCCGTGAACATTAGTGTTGGCTATGTGCAGCCTTGTCACATGAAACAGCCATCATTATTGAATTCAGAATTCTCTGCACTCGAACTAAACCTACTAAACTAGACTTGTTTATCCCGAATGATTTTCAATGTTTTGCATGTGCAAAAAAAAAAAGTTATCATTGTATTCTGTTTCCCCGGGACCCACTCCGTTCAATACGTTTACTGAGAGCATACAGGAAAATATCGACGAACATCATTTTCGAGGTCGTCTGCTGCTACGAATAGGCTTGTCCAATAAAAACGGGTTCTTAACGACGTTTTTCTTGTCGTATTATGGTAATAAGCTTCAAGAAATCCTGTGCCCATGAGAACAACAGAAGGAATCATTATTGCTAATGGAGCATCGATATTAATTCCGCTTGAAAAATTAGAGAAAGGCAGTATCGATACATTGAAGGTAAGAGGGACGCGCTAATGTTTTTTTCAGTAACCTTAAGGAGAAAATTAAAAAAAGGAAGAAGGACTACGGCTTGACCTGCTTTTCTGTTTCTGATTACTTTCGCTTGCAGCGGATCGCCGTTGAACACACTAGCATCAAGACATATGCAGAGTGTTTCAGTGTCCACATATTTCATCAGCTGTTTTAACAAACAATTGTCGTGCTCTCATGCTTTAACCTGCCCCAGAGACTCACTGGTTATGGCTATCGGCTTTTGAATCCAAGGTACGGTTCGATTTCCAGCCGCGCGGCTACAGTTCGATGGAGACGAAAGGCAAAAGCGCGCGTGTGCTGAGACATTGTTGCATGTTATGCCCATGCGGTCGACATTTGCCTCTAGCTCTTCAATATAGCGTGCCCCAAACTTAGATTACACTGTCGATTAGTAAAGTTAACGAACCAGTGTTTAATATTTGCATTTTTTTTGTTATGCCCCCATGCGTTAGGGATATCAAACCAGCGGCAAGTAACACCCAAGGGCACGAACTAAAAGGCCGAATAGCACTCCGTACGTATTTACACTACATTCTAAACAGAAAAGAGTAAAGAGGGTGTAAAGTTATCCCCTACGGCTTACTCCCTTTTAACTCCCATATAGGCGTATTCTTGTCTATAGAGTGTATTGTCTCCTCCCCTTTTCCCCATTTCTTTATTTTTGTTTTATTTACATATTCCGCGCTGTGCATTTTTTCTCTCCTCCATGTGCAGCGAAACCTCCCATATTACAAGGTCATATGCTTTCCGTATGCCTCATATGAAAACTAATCGAACATATGGTCCATATAGAAACATATAGAAATGGTCCAGAATAATTCTGCTCGTTTTATTGTATGTAATTATAACCGAACTGCCAGCATCTCTGCAATGAAATTAAATCTCAGCCTGCCATCTTTAGCATCTCGCCGTAAAGCCCTTAGACTATCACTTTTTCACAAGATATTTTATCATCCTTCACTTCGCCACGAACTGATCTCCCCTCCCCAATACATTTCATCAAGGCTAGATCACAATAACAAAGTCGGAATTCCATTTTGCAAAACCAATGCCATGTTTCAGTCATTTCTTCCGCGCACAGCTGCTGAGTGGAATCACCTTCCTGCATCTACCGCTACCATTACTGACAACCAGCGCTTCAAAACAGCATTAGAAAACTTTGTATAAGTAGGAGCATCATCTTTTTTTTTTCTATATTCTTGTTGTTTTTTGTACGAGCGTTTTGTTTGTTTGTTTTTCACTATATTGCTGCGCTGGAGCACACTATAGCTAATGCTATGAACGCTGCGAGAAGTCACATCACGTCCTCAAGAATACGCAGTGATTTCGATATTGAACTAGAACGTCTGCGTGCTCTTCGGCGGCGAGCAGAAAAGCGATACAGACGAACCAAGTGCTTAAATGATCTACGGGAGGCGAGACGTACGCAGAAAAAAATCAAACGAAGATTGGATCAGCTGGCGAACCAGCGCTGGAGGTTCTTTTGTCAGCACTTGGATCCCCGCAAGCCCATGTCCCTCATATGGCGTACTGTGCGGGGCCTCCGTACGCTTCCGCAACAAAGACAACCATTCTATGCGTTGGCTGTCTATCAAGATCGACAGCAGTCTGAGGTAGCAACGGACTACTGCAGGAAAATTGCTGGTGTACCAATTGCTTCGAGTTCCCGGCGTGTTCCTCCTGCCTCACGGGTCTCAGCCATGGATGTCCTTTTTTCTCGCGAGGAACTCGACGCTGCTCTTGCAGGATGTCGGCGTTCGTCTTCACCAGGGCCAGATGGAATAACATATGCTGCGCTGTCCCACCTTGGCCACGACGCGCGAGAAGAGCTCCTCAAACGTTACAACGACTCTTGGCTCGACGGTGCTGTTCCTCAAGAATGGAAATCGAGTCGATTGATACCCCTACTAAAACCAGGGAAATCTCCACTCGAGCTCTCATCGTATAGGCCAATAGCTTTGGCCAGTTGCGTAGGAAAGGTCATGGAGAAAATGATTTTGTCGCGCCTTGAGTGGTACCTCGAACACTACAAAATATACCCCGACGCTATGGCCGGCTTCAGGCGGGGTCGCTCTTCTATTGACAACGTCGTTGACCTCGTATCCACGGTTCAACAACAGAAGCACTTGAAACGTTTGTCAGTGGCACTCTTTCTGGATGTAAAAGGTGCCTACGACAACGTGACCCATGAGGCCATCCTTGATGCGCTGGAAACTGTGGGCATCGGTGGTCGGATGTTTGCATGGATAGAGAGCTATCTGTCCAAAAGATCATTTTTTATCCAATGTGATGATGGCCCGACGCCAGCGCATTACACCTACCGTGGCGTGCCCCAGGGCGGTGTCCTTAGCCCTACATTGTTTAATCTGATTCTCATCGCCCTCCCTGAGAACCTCCCCAACACCGTCCAGGTGTGTATGTACGCCGATGATATCTGCATTTGGGCCTCCTCTGTGACGCGTCCCCAGGTGCGGGCAAGACTTCAGCGGGCAGCATCAATCACTTCTTCCTATATCCAGAAGAAAGGTCTCAGCGTTTCACCGGAAAAGTGCGCGCTAGTGGCATTTACACGTAAATGTATGACTCCATATCCGGTACGCATCGACGGTCAAGTCATTTCTTACAGCAAATCTCATCGTTTCCTAGGAATCCTGATCGACCGCAATTTATCATGGAGCCCGCATTGCACTCTACTGAAAAAAAAGCTAACATCTATCGCTCATTTACTTCGATTTCTGGGAGGAAAATCATGGGGCTCGTCGGTCCAGTCAATGCTGGAGTTGTACAGAGCTCTATTTGTGGGATGCTTGCGGTACAGTACACCTGTACTCTCAAACACGTGCAAAACTAACATGCGTGCCCTCCAGTCAGTGCAGGGTCAGGCCCTTCGCACATGCCTAGGTCTCCCTCGGAGCGCATCAACACTGGGTAGCATTGCACTCGCCAAAGACCACCCGATCTCTACTTATATTGCCCTAGACTGCTTGCGAATGCACATACGTCATATCTCAAGGATTCCACAGCATCACCTTGCGCCCTTGCCACTGCAGAGACCACATTCTGCATTTGCGAAGGTGATAACGACGCAACAGTCGTCGATCCCACAACAGTTCACCCCGGCAGCACTACCTCCCTCTCCTCTGTGGTGTACGCGGCACCCATGTGTGCGCCTTGCTATTCCGGGGATAGCGAAGAAGTCAAATTTATCGACGCCAGCCATTAAGCAACTGACACTGTCCATGCTCCACTTCGAATACTGGGACCGTACTCACGTCTATACGGATGGATCAGTAACCTCTACTAGTTCTGCTTGCGCTGTGGTCGTTCCTGCGCGACGGACTCAAATTCACCAACAAATTTCGCATCGGACTACCTCTACTGGAGCAGAGTTGGCCGCACTTCTTGCGGCGGTACAGTATATCTCACAACAATCACCTCAAAAATGGGCTGTTTTCTGTGATTCAAAAGCTGCCCTACAATGTCTTCAATCTGCCTTGAGACATAGCGACCATGAGCAACTTATAGCGGAGATACGATATTTGCATCACCAGGCAATCGAACAAGACCATGAAATCATCTTCCAGTGGGTACCAGGCCATAGCGGCATTGCTGGTAACGCCTTAGCTGACGATGCTGCTCGATCGGCTCACGAGACATCCAACACTGTCCGCATACCACTGACAAGAGCTGACGCAGCAAGGCACCTTCAACTGCTCGCCCGAAACCTGACTGTAACATCGTGGTCTGCCCCTGGAGGTTGGACACCCCGCTCGCATCACTTCAACCTCTTGCTCCAACATCATATACCATTCGGCCTCCCCCGCAGTGATACTACGCTGTTGTGCCGCCTGTGGCTGGGAGTGGCGTTCACAAACGCCTATTCCCATCTCATCTCAATGGCTGACTCTCCTGCGTGTGGCCAGTGTGGTTGTGACGAGACGATCAGCCACCTCCTCTGTGACTGCCCTCGTTTTGAGCGAGAGCGCGGTTGCCTAGTTGCTTCTCTGCTCCGCTTGGACTCGCGTCCTTTAACAGAGTCTAACGTTCTGGGGCCTTGGACGCAACCTTCCAGACAACGGAAAGCGGTGAAAGCGCTCCTGAATTTCCTAAGGGACTCGGGGTTGCATTCTCGCCTATAATCTAAGTTTTCTGTGCGCGCCCTCTGTCCCTGTGACATAGTGGTCGATGGACACTTGACAGACTCATTTCTTTGCCGCTCTTTTTACTTTTTTCTCCTTTGTTCCCCTCCCCAAGTGTAGGGTAGCCAACTGGGCATCGCCTGGTTAACCTCCCTGCCTTTCCGTCCTTTTCTCTCTCTCTCTCTCTAGGAGCAATCATTTTTGTATTACTAATTAGTTTGCTGCACTGTACATTTTTTTCTGAAATTTTTGTAACAACTCCCCTCTATAATGCCTCTGGCCCTGAGGGTACACGAAATAAATAAATAAATAAATATGGAGTGTATGCCGACTACTGTGGATAACACCTACGAAAAAATCTGAATTTATTTATTTCAGCAGTACTGGCAGTTTTCACAGAAGGCTTTATGCCGGACTAAGACCCGGACGTATATAGTAAAGAATAAAAATACATAGCAAAAAATGCGTAAAAATACATGAATCAAGAAACAAATCAGATGTGACCAAAACGAAAAAAAAAACCGCTGTCGGCGTGACTGGAAAATCCTGGTTGGTCAAAGAGGGCAGTGACGTAGAAACGCTATTTCGCTGAAAAAAAAAAAAAAGTGGTCAAGCAGAATAGATCCTCTGTCTATAGGGTCCGGAGCCGGGTGCGCTGCCTCTACGCCACTGATGACCGATCGTTCAGTAGGATAAATGGAGCAGCTCACACCGCAAAGTAGGCAGGAACACTTAATTAATTAGGGTCGTTAACTGTCGTCCCAAATGAATTAATTAATTATGTTAATCTTATTTACCCACGCCGAGGCATTTTGCTGTGTCTGTCAGCCGAATACGGCTGCCTTGCAGGAACCACTCAGTTGAAAGGTATTCTCCAACACCCCACACCATCACTACACATTTGGCCTGGTGAAACTGGAGCAACTGCTCTAAATTGCATTGTTGTAACGATGCGCACTAAGCGTTGTACCGCTGTTTGTGTCGTACGTGCTATGTGATGCCAGGGCTCAGGCAGGGGATCTTCTTCTTTATCTCAACCCAGGGTCAGTGCTGTCTCTGCTTGAATAAACTCACTATCGAACTAAAATGTCGCTTCACGTATAGCTGCTCTACCGCGCAGTTGTTTTAAGGGTTCAGATACCACCTATGCTATAAAACAAAACATTGTAACATTGTTTCTTTCGTAAGTTGAATATTAGCGCTAGATTATCAACCCGTGCGCTCTCACTCATCGTTAAAGTCATCACTCTGTAGAGCAGAAGAGCCCCGGTGTTCTCAGGTGCAGCACAACATGCTTACCCAAACAGGGCTCGCCAAAGCTGGCTTCTTCACATGCGGAACCGCCATGCGGAAAAGCCAATTAAGAGTGTTCTCTAGTGGCACGCTCGTGTTGATCGCTCCGTTTGATAAGACGCAAATCGTTAGTGTCTGTGCCTCAACAAAATGTTCCCAACCCTTGCGCCCTCACTTATCACTAAAGTTGTCACCCTGTAGAAGAGGTGAACACGGTGTATTCATGTGCAGCACAAACTTAAGCGAGCTTGGCTCGTCAAAGCTGGCTCCTCCACATGCAGAACCGTCATGTGGAAAAGCCAACTTGAATTGTTCTATTTTGGCTTGTGCGTGTTAATTGCTCCGCTTGAAAAAATTGGAGCCTTTAGGGGCTATGTCTCGGCAAAATATTTCAAACCCCTCCGTTCTCACGCATCACTAAAGTCATCACCATGTACAACAGATGACCCCGGCATTTCTAGGTGCAGCACAACTAGGCTTAACCAAGTTATTCTCCTCAAAGCTCACTTATCCACATGCGGATTGGATTAGAGTGATTTAATTACTGCCACATCTGCGCCAGAGTGTAGCAAAACTTCGACCAGAGGGTGGCCAAGACCCTTCAAAAAAGCGGTCGTATCTAGCTTCCCCACATGACGGCTTCGCATGTGGGGAAGCGAGCTACGATCGCTTTTTGAGGGCCTTGGCCACCATCTGGTCGAAGTTTTACTGCACTCTGGCGCAGATGTGGCAGTAATTAAATTACTGTAATCCAGTGAAGCTACCTTTTTCGGTAATTTGTAATGTAATGAATTACTGCCTTGGTCTAGTAATTTAGTAATATAATGAATTACTTTCGGGCATCAATGTCGTTGCACATCTAATAGGTACTTCAAAAATTACTTTTAAAAGTTAATACAGACAACAGCTCTTTGTGTAGGCAAAGCCTTGGTATTTCGTATGCCGCATAGGGCAGCTCGAAAGCAGGAACGACGCGCGGCAGCAATGGGCCAGTGTAAGAGACCAACCTGTTGCCCAGAGGCAGAAGTGCACATGTCGCCTGCATCCCTCAAGCTACAAAATTCATGGCTGTGCTTGGGCCGAAGCAGGGACAGACGGCGCAGTTCAATAAGAATCAGGAGAGTGCGCAGATGTATAGCAGAGGTAGCAGAGAATACAAATTGTGTTATGATCTATTGTCTTCGCTTGGCGACGAATGTCACGGTTGCGCCTTATGGGGTAGAAAGTGCTGAACCAAATCTAATGTGTAAAGCATGCATTGGTTTAATACTGTATTCACTATGTTCCCGATGTACCACTCAATTATTTTTATTTTGTATCGTCACTTTGCTGTATACAAAATGAAATTGTTTCTAATGCCGTGTGATTTTGACAGGAAATAGCCACCTTTTGTTTTCCCATTGACTGATCCTAGGACGACTGCTTGACCGAACTTTGTTACGCTAGTTTTGTTTTGTGCACATTGTGCAAGGGAGCCGGGTCCCTTGTCAGGCGCTCCGTCGCCTTTAGCCTCGGCCCCCTCTTGGACTGTGTCTGAGGAAACAAGAAACAAGAAACAAGAAAGAAAGAAAGAAAGAAAGAAAGAAAGAAAGAAAGAAAGAAAGAAAGAAAGAAAGAAAGAAAGAAAGAAAGAAAGAAAGAAAGAAAGAAAGAAAGAAAGAAAGAAAGAAAGAAAGAAAGAAAGAAAGAAAGAAAGAAAGAAAGAAAGAAAGAAAGTAAACTGCTTCGGAGGCCTCAAACGGGGCAAGCAGCTGTGAGCAGCGAAGCATTAGGTTCGCCACTTGTCTCTGGCCTGAGTGCCCTGGAGGTGATGTGTTAAGCCGTGCTTCCGCTTGCTTTGTACACATTTGCTCATATTTGTTGGCCCTTATCTATGGGGATAAAAGAGGGTGACTAGTTGGCAGGGACGTGGTTTGACGGGAAGTCTGAAAAATGAGCGCGTTTCGTTTTGAGAGAGAATTTGATGTTGTCTTTTTTTTTGCTTTGTTTTCTTTGGGAGAGAGACATACAGGCTGTCTGAGGTTTGACGGCGTGACGCACAATCCAGTGGACCAGTAGTTCATTATTTGATTTTACTCCTACTGACTAGTTACACGCCAGGCCACAGCATTGGGTATAACCGCTGACTCTAGAGACGCCAGTGCGAACAAGAAATCGCTGCAATACCCACAATTGATGCGGATGAAGAATGCTTGAAAATCAAAAAGGTGCGTCTGCATGAAGCATCGAACGATTAACTTCTCCGCCGGACGAAAAGCGAAAGTCGGTGATTTTACTGTTTCTGGCTGGTTCGGAAGGCTGAATAAAAGCTTTTAATGTACAATATTGGGTTGCCCTTATCTGCGTCAGCAAAAAGCTATTAATCACAGGTCAAAGCCCGCGCGGCAGTGACTGTTAATAATAATAATAAAAAAAGCCTGTTTCTAAGGTTGTCACTGCATGCATGGTCACCGTGGCAGTCTGACGCAACATGCTGGGTTGAAAGAGGCATTTCCTTCTTTTCCTCCTCTCCTGTGTCGAAAGCGGGCCACAAATACCACCGGAAGCGTCACATACTCACAGAAAGCTTGTAAATTTTATGTGTTTGTGACGCTAGAAATCGTGCTGTTTCTGCCCTGCGGAAGTCACTTGCTGCGCTGACCTGAGTACTTACATACGAGTACTTACTTACGTTTACAATAGACAAATGTGGCCAAACAGACATGATATTCTTAGACTTCTCGAAAGCGTTCGATCGGGTCTCCCACCCTAAGCTCCTCCAAAAACTTTTCCATTATCTCGGTGACAATAACATTACCAAATGGCTGAAAGGCTACCTTACAGGCCGGCGCCAATATGTACACTTTAAAGGGCACTCTTCAGATTGCGGCGATGTGATGTCTGGCGTGCCACAAGGCTCCGTTCTGGCCCCTGTCCTCTTTCTTCTTTTTGTCAACGACCTGAATAATAGCACTAACGTAACAGTAAGAATGTTTGCAGACGACTGCATCATTTACAAAGAAATAACCTGCCATGCAGACCAAGCAATTCTAAATAGTGCCCTTGAAAGCATAGCACAATGGTGTGAAACGTGGCAGATGACGATTAATATAGAAAAAACGGTTTGCATGACAGTAACAAATAAGAGAGCGGCAATAAATTTCCCTTATTATCTACAAGGACAGATGTTAAGGAAAGTGGAAGAATATAAATATTTAGGAGTAATAATTTCCTCGGATCTTAAATGGAACAAGCAGGTAGCCTATATTACTAATAAAGCACTGGCAGCTCTCTACTCGATTAAACGCTCACTTAAATCCGCATCAGTCGACACTAAGCTCTTAGCATACGCTTCACTTGTTCGCTCTATAATGGACTATGGAATAATATGTTGGCTCCCCTTCCGCAAACAATACATAGAAAGATTAGAGGGCGTACAACGAAAAGCGGTCAGATTTATTTTTAACAAATATCGCCGTCATGACTCCCCTACACAGCTCTTAAGACAAGCCGACCTTCCCACTATACATAACCGAGCCAGACTACTGCGCCTCAAGTTTCTTTTCCTTCTGCTTAATGGCGGTATGAAAATCGATACGAGTAAGTACTTAATAAAGTCAAACACGCGCATTACCAGAACAAAACACCAAAAGCACTTAACCGAGTACAGATTTCACAACGATATATTCAGGTACTCTTTCTTCCCACAAGCAATCCGTGAGTGGAATAGTCTGCCTTGCGATGCTGTCAACTGCGCATCACTCAAAGATTTCATCGCCAACATATCACGCTCTGTTTTGCGATAACGACTACGATGCTGGTGCGCTGTACTCTTGCACTCTTTTTTTTTTTTCCTTGCTGACGATGACATCCCGACTTTCTTATCTGACTCTCGCTTATTATATTTTTTAACCTTATTGCTCGTTTCTCATGACAGTATCATTCTTCAGCAGCTATTGTTTCATTTCTTGCTCCCTAAAAACTTGTCTGCATTTTTGTTACTGTGTTTTTTTTTTCTTTTCTTGTGTAGTTTTTTTTTCTTTACCGTGCCGAAGTCCTCAAATATGCTACTTGCTCCTGTTTTGCTATTTTGTTTTACCTTTTGTATATTGCATATTGCCTTGTTGGACTACGATCGCCTTTGTGTTGACACTTACTTGACCTGTGTTATTTTAGTGTATGTGATGTCCCACTCCTGCGACGGCCTCAAATGTGAGGCTAGCAGTATGTTCAAATAAATAAATAAATAAATAAATAAATATCTCATCAGTCGTTGCACCCGTGGCCCTCAAGTGCCTGTCTTTCGCTGGCGGCTGTTGGTCATGTTCCTTACCTCGCGAAGCGCAGTTATATACGATGGGTCGGAGTCGCTATATGCGGGATAATTCCCTATATTACTCACAATATGCGCTTTGGCAATTTCGGAGAAAATTACCGACTAAATTTTGATAGCCTATGCACCAAGGTACTGGCACGAATATAGCCATTTCACGGACGATACAGTCTGTATATGTGACCTCCTTCGACAGCCTAGGGTGGCGATCAAGTAGCCTATATTAAGGCAGAAGCCTTTAATGCCTCATCGTTGTAAGCAGGAGTTGTCGACAGAAATGTCACGCTTTTCAATTGGTCGAAATGGTCGAGATGTCACAGTGCGCGAATTTCAAATGGGGCCAATTGTACTTTGTACTTTGGCTAGTAACGTTGCAAACAATTAAAGGGATCGTATAGTGATGCGCCAAGTAAGTGGGACTGAGTTTAGTTAATTGCTTAATTATCCAATTAGCCTAATTAACTTTTCTAGTCAGGCTAGGTAAATAAATAAAGCCGAGTAGAAAATTGGTCGAGCTCGGGAATCGATCCCCGGTCTCCGGAGTGCGAGACGAGCATGCTAACCGCGCACGCACTCATTCAGTGAAACGACGCAGGCCTGCAAAGCCGAGCGTCGACTCTACCCCGCACCCCATCCCTCCCTCGACAATTACCGTCGGACACTTTGGAGGCGACTCCAAACACGCACTTTACCCTTCCCTTATATACGCTTGCGCTATCACCAAGTCCACACAAACCCTTCCTGTACCCTCTGCCACCACCCCAAAGCCACTCTCGACCATATCCTTTTCCTCTGCCCGGCGGACCCTCCCCCGCGGGGCCTGGAGCACCTTACCACTTGGGAGGCATGGGAGACCACCCTACTGCGCTCCGAGGACCCCGCCAAGCAAGCCATCGCCGTATACGCCGGGCTGCCAGCGTCATGAGCCTCCGGGCCATGAACGTTTGAGTGCAGTGGGGCCGTGCGGGGGCCCAAGGACCTACGTGTCCCAAACTCCCCAGTTTCAAATAAAGTTTTCACCACCACCACCTAACCACTCCGCCATGCCAGCTCGATGGTTTGGAATAAACAAAGGCGCGTCTAGTGAATACGGTGTCTTCGCTCACTCCCATCTTCCTCCCTTCCCGTTACAGCGAGGTTTAGGTGTCCACCGAGATATGAGAGACAGATACGTTTCCTTTCCTCAAAAACCAATTTACCGACGAGCAAGGCGTAGAACCGAACGGGCGATGGCGTTCTATGGACTCCCTGGCATCGTTGCAAGACGGTGTCGCGTTCCACTCTTAGAGGCGAAGCTTAACGTCTTAACCACACATCAGTGACACAAGCAGCAACACCGCGCTTAAGGCTTTCGCCTCACCGCACTTTAGGTCAACAAAGTGCCCCCCTGAATTTTCTGGCTACTAGTGACGCGGCGCAAATAATTTGAGACAGTTTACTTAGTTAGCATTGGCTCAAGTTACGCAAGACGTTTGAGTATATACTTGAGCAGGAGACATTTGCAAAGTGGCTTGGCAGAGGAACAACATATGCAATATCAAATGAAATCAAATCAATTCAAAAATTTGTTCACCTTCATTTCGTACATGGGTTTTCGTTTACTGTTCAGCCTAGGCACACAATGCTTCTGGTAGTTCAGGCAGCACACTAGATCACCGAATGTGTGCAGAAAACTCGCCAAAAAACAATCCAGTAAGATGTATCAGTGCATACTTACTGATTTATGTAATAAGGGAGAAATTACTCATTAGCGTACACCCAAACGCAGTCATACAGCTACAAAGCAAACCTGTACACCTTTCACAGAAACTTCGTAGTTGAAGAAACATTCGTCCTGGTGCGGGGTTCGAACGCGGGAACAACGCCTGTAAGTGGCAGTCGCTCTACCAGGATGCGATGCTAATGAGTATTTACTCCCCTATTACAAATCTAATAAAAATGAGGGATTCCTGTAAGCATTGGATCCACACCGTTCCCACTTCGAGTTGTTGATCATTTCGCTCTCACCCTACCATCCGATCTTCTGGCCATCCTGGATAGCTCAGCTGGGACAGCTACTGCGCCGGACAAGCTGTGGTTCCGGATTCGAATTTCGAACCAGGACTAATTTTTCTTCAACTACGAAGTTTCTGTGAAAACTGTATAGCTTTCCTTTGTAGCCGTATGGCTGCGCTTGGGTGGATTCTAATGAGTAATCGCTCCCTTGTTGCAAATCTACCCCATCTCGTGGTGATTACCCTAAACATTGGACCAATATTTACTGGTGCATGCTATTCAAAATTATGCACAGATATTGAGTACTCAGAAATACAGTTCGAAATAAATTAGAACACGGGAGCACCTTTCTAGATTTAGCAATTAGGACAGATACAGAGCACAAGAGAGAAACTGTGGGACGAATAAGTATGAGATGTAGAGCATTTGGGGGCTTACGCATATATAACCGATTATTGGCCTATATACGGGGCTGAAACTTAAGGTTAACACAAAAGCCCGAAACTAGGCTTAGAACAGTGCAAAGAGGGACTAGGAGACAAAATAAAGCGCGGATTATAAAAATCAAAATGCGAGCTTATGATATTTCAGCTCGAATTAAATATGAGAGTGCCGTTCGAAAAAAAAAAAAAAACTCTGAGCTAGTTGTTCGTTTTTTGACATAGCTAGAAAAATGAAAACTGGCGCAATTAAAGCAAAAAGCTCAGAAGCATGATGCGCGCCAATGCCCGCGTACCTAACATACTGCCCGTCAGATAGAAGAAATCGACATGGGACGGATATGAAATGCCATTGCCTACTCAATGGAAACCCTCGGGACTGAGTAAGAGAAAAAAAAGGTACCCAGGAGGTTGAGGGCCGGTTGGCGCAGTGATGTCCCTTGCCGGAACCGAAAGTTCCCTCAATGACATCCAAAATTCCCTGTTTTCGGCCTCTTCCCTGCAGTTTGGAAAAAGTGAACAAACTTCGTTCTCAGAATTTCGTAAATTCCCGTTTCACCAAATTTTACCTGTTATCTAAAAAGTAAAATCCCTCGAATGAAACATTACTGAGGTGGAATAACGAGATTCGGATATTTGCTGAAATAACATGACCGCTGAATTAAAACTCGCGCGAAATTAAGAGCGGAAGTGAGGAAGTTTGAGAAAGTGAAAGAGAAAGTGAGGAGGTAAGGCAAAGTTGCCAGACGATCGGCTGGACGATTGGGCGGCTTGAGGCTCGGGCTATTTCTACACTTAGCCAAGCGGCTTGTGCGGTTCGAGCTTTGCGACCGGCACTGCCGGCGCGTGATATTTTGCGCCTTACGACCTTTCATTCATTTGGACATCTCGTGGGCTCAGGTAAGTTCATGAGCGAAGTTGTTACTCTTGTGTTGATTTATGCCCGTGTGCTGGATCGTCCGTACAGTGGGCTTCTCTCCAGTGTAGCTGAGTTTAGTACGGTGACGACGGCAGAGGCGCCGAGGCCGAAGCCACTACGGCGTGGCCGTCATATTACGTCGTTCAGCTCTCCGGTGATAATCGGCGGCTCTTGTCCAGCTGTCTTGGGGCACTCGAGTTTGGCGTAATGTGAAGCCAAGAGTGTAATACATCTACCATCGTACAGCTTTTCCCGGATTATGATGCCAGTTTTCTTTTGACGGCAGAACTCGCGAAGTTGCATCAGTCACATTTTTCCTGTTCCGTCTTATTTCAGAGCCCGGCGGTGGACAAGGATGCAGCAAGTTCCAGAGAACGTCAACTTCTCAGCCGAGGAAGATAACATCCTCAAGCTTTGGAAAGAGATCGACGCGTTTCAGACGAGCCTGAAGCTTTCCAAGTCCCGACCAAGGTGTGTGATCAGTTGTCACGTTTCAGCCACCGTGGCATCTGTGATCGCGGCCGGAAAGCGGCTGCTTCGTTAGCTTACCGTGTGTCGTGTCGTTCGCCAAAGCTTAACGACTGTCAAGATCGCCGTCTCGTGAACATAATCTTCTCATTGCTGTTCCTGTGCTCATCGCCCTATTAGCAGCCTGAGTTTGTAACTGATCCTTGGGATTTGTCAAGTGAGAGTTTCGCGGTGTTTTGTTTTGTACGTAGTTCACCGTTAAATGTTTGCAGATGCTAATATAATAGGGTGATTTTAGTTGTGGTTCAAGATCTCCTGACTGTTTCTTTCAGGTTCTCATTCTTTGATGGTCCTCCTTTTGCAACTGGGCTGCCACATTATGGGCACATTTTGGCGGGTACCATCAAAGACATAGTGACAAGATTTGCCCATCAGTCTGGATTTTATGTCGAACGTCGCTTCGGATGGGATTGTCATGGGTTGCCTGTGGTAAGTCATTTACCCGTTTTTTTTTTTTTTTTTCATTCTAAACATGCCATTGTTTCTGTTTTCACAAATACTCATAGTGAACATGAGACTGGCAAGCATAGGTTAGAACTTATCTTAATTAACAGTTGCGGTCAGATGTGCGGGGCATATTTGTTATTTTCCTGATTTCCATATGTGTTACTGCAAATTCTGTGTCAAATATAATAATGCAGAGGTTTTCTGATATCTGGTTGCAACAGCCAGTTACAACCAGGAGGGTACAATTAATATCCTGCAGTATTTGCTTTTTGGTGCCAATAATGTAAGCTGGGTGTTCTAATTGGCATTGCTGTCAATTTGTTTTTCAGGAATATGAAATTGACAAAGCCCTTGGCATCAAGGGACCCGATGATGTGAAGAGGCTTGGAATTGAGAATTACAATGCTGAGTGCCGAAAGATTGTGATGCGCTATTCAACAGAATGGGAGGCAAGTTTCACATTTAACAGTCTGATGCCTACATTCACTTCCTGGTAGTTCTGGGAGGTTATCATCTCAATCTACCCCAATAGCATGTAATGATTGTTCACAAGTGTTATCTGTGCATCAGTTTGTTTGCCACGTACCTCTGTACTTGCCAATTTAGTGTTAATGAATTTTTCATCATTCTGTGGTATTTGCCTGGAAATTTTTATTTGCTTTGCATCTTTTATGAGCCCACAAAAGTTTTTTGTCTGGGTGACCTAAATTCTATTATAGATAGCATCTAGTAAGTGTACTTACCTCAGTGTGGCAAATAATTCGTAATGTAGGATTAGGCGATTTAACGTCCCAAAGCTACTCAGGCTATCAGGGATGCCGTAGTGAAGGGCTTCGGAAATTTCGACCACCTGGGGTTCTTTAACGTGCACTGACATCGCACAGTACATGGGCCTCTAGAATTTCGCCTCCATCTAAATTCGGCCGCTGCGGCCGGGATCGAACCTGCGTCTTTCAGGCCAGCAGCCGAGCGCCGTAACCACTGAGCCACCGCAGCGGGGTAATTCGTAATGTAGTGTTTTTTGTATTAAGGTACTGTTCATGTAACTTTGTAAAATGTTGTGTCAGCAATGTAGATATAGCTTTTCATTCTAAAGGCCATGCCACAAGAAGCTTTGGTTATGGCTCACAACACTGGCAAAAGTACAGCTGCCACATGCTATTCATTTCCTTATTTGTGGAATTGGGAATCATGGTGCGCCAGTATTGGGTCTGTGCACAAGAGAACCAATGGCTTAATTGCATTGTGTTTCGGACTCTTCAGACAATCATAACAAGGATGGGACGATGGATTGATTTCAAGAATGACTACAAGACAATGTACCCTTGGTTCATGGAGTCAGTCTGGTTCGTCTTCAAGCAGTTGTTCAATAAGGGCCTTGTTTACAAGGGAGTCAAGGCAAGTATACCAGAGAGTTTCTTGTTAGTAAAGTGCTAAAGATGGATTTGCCAGTTCTGCTTGAAGCTACTGTGTACTGTTAAAAATTCTTAGGGTAAGACATTTTTGTACTTGTTCACTTTTGTGTCGCACTGGACTGTTTTTCCATATTCTACTAGGCTTTAGTAATAGTGTGGTATGTTGATAGAGAGGTAAAGCAATAAGTAATGCTCAGTGAGATGAGCAATTTGTGACCCTGTGTGTTGAATTTGTAAGGTTTCTCACTGTTTTTGTTTGCTTTCACTAGGTGATGCCTTATTCTACTGCTTGCAACACACCGCTTTCCAACTTTGAGTCTGGCCAGAACTACAAGGAAGTTGTGGACCCTGCAGGTATGATAGCTTCATCTCGACCGCTGATGATTTCCCTACTTTATATTCTTGTAACAAGTAGTAGAAGCTTCACTAGGCTGTGCAACCCACTGATCCTTAATGAATGCAGAGTTTATCGCCTAGGTTTTTGTGTTACAACACCACAGCAGTGTGGCAGTAACATGAAAAGTTCTCTGTGCATTTCTATTCCTTAGCCACTGTCTTGCTTGCTGCTGTTTGCGCTGTGTGTTCTTCTTTTTTCCTTTTTATTTGCTATATGTTTAGCAGTGTCACCTTCAGGTAACCTTCAGCAGTGTCAGCACTGAGCAGTGTCTTTATGCAAGATGTAGAGCTGCTTTTTTTTGGCGCCTTCTTTGAGCAGCGTGTTATGACAACAACCTTGCTTCTTGGCCCATTTATTCAGTGCTTCCGTGTTGTTATCTTTTTTCCCCCACAGTGATTGTCAACTTTCCCCTCGATGACGAGCCTGGTGTCTCCATGATTGCATGGACGACGACACCTTGGACTCTTCCCAGCAATCTGGCTCTTTGTGTCAACCCAGAGTTGATCTACGTCAAGCTGAAAGGTTAGTAAACTACAGCTGTAGCCACTGGCATGCTTAAGGTTACTGTGCACTGTCCATATGGAAATGTTCTGCAAGGCATCTGGCAGTAATATCGATCATGACTCGTCTCCAGTCTTAGGTTGTATTAAGTTTTTATGGCACCTTTATCTGTGGTATGCAGAGACTTTTTTTCTGCCTTTCCAGTTACAGGCTTCATTTTGCTACTTTTGGCGAAGAAGTGTGGTAGTCGGTGATGTCTGCATGAGCTTGCAACATACTAGAGTAGGAAAATTTTTGAGCCTCGCAAAGTTCATTGTCGTTAGCTGACAGCTTGCGACAATGTTTCAATCGTTTGTGTGATATTGCATGAGAAAAAGAGTCTGCAGCTCTAAAAATGTGCGGCTGCGGCTATTCACCAGTGGTTTCTTATCTGTTGGCTTTTATGCATTACTGGGTGCATTAAAAATAGGTCACGTTGCCCTGTCTGCGAAATAAATTGGTTGATGCATTAGCTTGCTGGTTGTATGTCATTTGAGTAATGCCTTTGCATTTCCTTAGACAACAGCACTGGAAAGGTCTACATAATGATGGAGGCTCGCCTGGAGATCCTTTTCAAGAAACCAGAAGAATACACCATCCTGGAGAGGCAAGTTGCCTGTCGTGTGGATCACATGTGTAACTCCAAAGTGGCATGGTCGTATTGCATTTTCCTTGTGCTGTAGTTGTATGATATTAAATTGCTTTGCATCCACACAGGTTCAAGGGGAGCACACTCTTAGGAAAGACGTATGAACCAATCTTCCCATACTTTCAGCAGGTATGTTTGCTGCAGGGATTTGTTTTGTTTGTTCTGGAGTAATCCTTCGTATGTAGTTGAACATTAAATGTAGTTACTGCGTCTTAGCTTAAATTGTGGCCTACACTGTGCTTACAGTAGTTTTATGCCCAAAGGCTGTGTTAATATGTTAAGTTTGTAAGCTTATTATGCCTCGCATCTTGCTGTTGCAAAGCTGTATCATTGGTTTCTTTTTACAAAGTATCGAACTGGTGACCAAACCAGGCCTCGGGTGTGGGACATGATTTACTAAGTGCATACCTTAAAAATGCATATGTAGGTAGCACATGCTATGTAATAATATGGTAGATAATGGCATGTAGGTATTTGCTTGAGAGTTATATTTTCTGTTATTAGGTCATTTTTCAAATAAACAATTTGTGATTTTGTTCTCATTAGTTCCTTTTGTCAAATTGATATATATATATTGCAGTGAGAACAACGCTATTATTTTTTAGTACATAGTGCTGCTCACCTTTATCACTTTGTTTAAAATGGCATTCGACTGCTCTTCAGTGTGCTTCCACTTTTTCTCGTCCAGTACAAAGCCAAAGGTGCATTCAGAGTGTTCTGCGACAACTACGTCACTTCAGAGAGTGGTACAGGTGTTGTCCACCAGGCACCGTACTTCGGTGAGGTAAGCTACTTTGCAGAACACATTTTGCAGCCATGGGCCTGAAAACACTACTGCAGTGACTCTAAAGAGTCCAGCCTCCCTTTGCTAGTTAGCTGCGGAATTTTACTTAAACTGTTCTTACTTAAACTGTTTACTTAAAAGTCCTGGCTAGTCCTGCAGAGTGGTGTGTGATATATGTAGAGTGCCAAATACAAAGAGGATCAGAACAGAGAGAAAGAAGATTAGGAGGGGGAAGTCATACGGTGGTGTCACCATACGTGGACAGTACTACAATCATAGCATTCTGTTTCAAAATGTAATGTGTGAGATCATATGTTTGAAAACTGGTACAAAATACAAATTTTTTTTTTTTGTTGAACCACGAATTTCTCAGCTTGAAAAGCAGCTGTTCATGCAAACGCAAGGGGAAATAATCATGGGATTTTAATCAGATTGAAATGCCCCTGAGCTAAACTTTGTCCCTTTAATTACTAAATGCATTTTTTTACTCTGGTAGTGTAATTTGTAAATTTGAGGTGCTATGTCTGTACATGCTGTGTACATGCATGTGTGTGCATGCTTGCACATGCTTGGGTGCGTATTTTTTTGACAGTTTTAGGGGCAGCTGTGGAAGTTAGTAATTACTGCATGACATAATTCATGACAGCTATTCGTGTGTAAGCTCATCAGAGTGCAGTCTATGGGTGCAACTGTACCATTACAGCCTGTCAGTCATAGGCCTACTCACTAGTATATGCAGTACCACTGCTGCAAAACGCCCAGCATTCAGTGACCTAGAGCTTTCTCTTTCCTTTTTTCTTGTTTCTATTTCTGTAATAGGACGATTACAGAGTCTGCCTGTCCCACGGGGCCATCACAAAGGACCAGGAGATTGTCTGCCCTGTGGATGCGAGTGGCAAGTTTACTGCACCAGTGAAGGACTTCCTTGGACTCTACGTCAAGGCAAGCACCAACTGGTTTTCTTCTTTTTTCTTTTTTGTGTCTGTGTGTACATGCACGTGAATAAGTGAGAGAAATCACTTGGCATCAAATTTTTCATATACGCAGTACTAAGACTACTCTTCCGGCACAGCGCTCTTGGCACATTCTAATTTGGAATAAACATAGTTTCATTCATTCATTTCATTCATTCAGCCGCAGCGGTGGCTCAGCAGTTATGGTGCTCGGCTGCTGACCCGAAAGACGCGGGTTCGATCCCGGCCGCGGCGGCTGGAATTTCTTTGGAGGAGAAATTCTAGAGGCCCGTGTACTGTGCGATGTCAGTGCACGTTAAAGAACCCCAGGTGGTCGAAATTTCCGGAGCCCTCCACTACGGCGTCTCTCATAGCCTTAGTCGCTTTGGGACGTTAAACCCCATAAACCATAGACCATAAACCATTTCATTCATTCATTCATGAAAAGCAGTGTACATTGCTACTAACCTGTAAGAATGGTGACGCTGCATGTCTATATCAAAGTGTAGTCGTAAATTTCGCATGTTTCAATCATTGTCATCACAAAACTACCATATGTGAACAATCACGTGCAACTCTTGCTCACCTGGTGTGAGCTGCTTTCTAGCTTGTGTAATGTGGCTGTACTTCACCGTGACTATTCCATTCAACCATTTGATGTTGGGTGTGTTGATGTTACTGGCTGATTATATTTTTCGGCGTGGTGTCGTGCGCCTCCAAGTGAATTGTCACTGGTATGAACGTGCAGGACGCAGACAAAGAGATCATCAAGAACCTGAAGAGCCGGGGCCGCCTGGTGAACCAGAGCACATCCAAGCACAGCTATCCATTCTGCTGGCGCTCGGACACTCCGCTCATCTACCGTGCTGTGCCTTCCTGGTTCGTCAGGGTCGAACACATGCAGGATGATCTGCTTAAAACCAACTCGCAGACCTACTGGTGAGCGCACACATTGCAGTCGTTGGGATGTTTCATTGTATAGAGGAAACTAAAGGTCATTGGGGTTGTTCGTGGATTATGTCAATGCTAATTTCATGGAAATTGCAATTTCGTAGATGTACTGAAGGCAACTGAGATTTAGATGAATACAAATGTTGAGACGTATTACTAATTCTTGTTGGTGTGTGCGGTAGTGTGAAAGACCCTGCTACTAAGATTATAGCAGCCCTTACGGTTTTTCTTAAAATGACATTGCCACATTTTAGTTTCCGTCATCTTTCCTAATTTTTTTTTTTCCCCTAGTAACAACATGCAGGGCCTGAAGAATGTCATTCTGTAATTTCTAATGCCGTGTGCATTGTGCATTGTTATAAGCCAGAAAAAAAAAAGACAGCCTAAGGACTTGATGTCCCTTCTCACTTAAGACACAAATCTGCTGGTCACTGATGTGCTCTGTATCTATATTTTTTCTGTTTTAAGGGTTTCGCTTCTGTTTGGTACTGGCCTGGACTCATAGCGCTCTAGTAACATTATGAGCAGCTTGGATTTTGGTTTTGGTCCATACTTCATCCTTACAAGGCTACCTGTTCTCTCGTAGTTATATCTCATCTTTTCTACCTGGGAAAAAAACGGGGTTTGAGTTATGCTTCCATTCATCTATATTTCTCTACAAAGTTGAAGCTGCTGCTAGAAGAGCTCACTCCGTATTGATGAATTTGGTTAGAGAAAAGCCTTCATTTACGCTGTACAACTACTTTTTATTCTTGGCAGGATCCCTGACTTTGTCAAGGAGAAGCGCTTTGGCAACTGGCTGCGAGATGCCCACGACTGGGCCATCTCCAGAAACCGCTACTGGGGCACACCCATCCCCATCTGGATCAGCGATGATGGTGAGGAGGTGGGTGCTGTTTCTCCTCCCTGTGCTCCTTTCAGTGGTCGGCCAAGAACGCAGACCATTGCAGGCTACCATGAAAGTGCCAATCACCGTACCCTGCGAGTGCATGGAATGCGTTAGCTTTTTCATGACATGCATGTAGCATGTGCAGGATGTCAGCCTGTTATTTTTGAGGTTTGTTTTGCTGCCTTTCATTATGTGTATGTTGAGAAAACAGGTGGCACTGTAATCATCTATCTCGTTCTGTGGCTTTACTCAGGTTGTCTGCGTTGGATCTATCAAGGAACTGGAGGAGTTGACTGGAGAGCAGGTCACTGACCTGCACAGGGAGACGTAGGTGTCGTTTTGATGCTGATTTACTTGCACGCCAAGTCACTGAGGTCAATGCAGCACCACTGCAAGCCTTAGTGTGAAAATTCCATCTTTGACTTATGTGCCACCACAGTTCCTCCTTTTTTTTCTTGCCTTCAGGGTGGACAAGCTTGTGATTCCTTCAGCAAACGGCAAAGGCAGTCTGAAGCGCATTTCCGAAGTGTTCGACTGCTGGTTTGAGAGCGGCAGCATGCCCTATGCACAAGTCCACTACCCTTTTGAAAATTCCAAGGAATTTGAGAGCTGCTTTCCTGCCGACTTCATAGCTGAGGGAGTTGACCAGACTCGTGGATGGTGAGACTTTTTCTTTTCTGTGCTCTTTAATAACATTGTGTCAGCTGTGACTAGCATATTTGCTCACTTAAAGGGTGATCTGCTTTTCAAAATCACATTATTGGAACATGGGGGGTGGGAGGAGGGTTGAGCAATACTCAAATCACAAATAGGGCAAGGGCAAGTACAGCCAGAAATGCAAAAGAGGATGGGAGCAAATGACACCAACGATGCTACTGTGGAAAGCTTTGACACAAAGTAAAGTGCAGCAGTTGCTACCAGTGCTACTGCACAGAGGTTTTATGTGTCCCCTTTTCGGATAATTCTTTTATCAGAGACATGGTGAAGATGCACAGATAACACTGATATGAAAATAAGTGGAGCTAGTGCACTGAATGTGAATCAACTCGGGACTTTCCATCATTTTTCGTTGTGTGCCCTCTCCTGAGTTTGCATTTGTGCGCAGGTTCTACACAATGCTGGTTCTTTCGACGGCTCTTTTCGGCAAACCACCATTCAAGAATCTCATTGCAAATGGGCTGGTGCTTGCCAGGTGAGCCAAGTTGGAGCTTTACTATTGACTGCCCTGAGCACGCAATTCCCTCATTGTCATCATGGCAGCTCAGGTAGTCTGCTACAAAAGCCCAAGAATGCTCAAAATTTGATATAGGTACCAAGGAATCGCTATCTGAAGCCTCCGACTTCTTTGTACAGTTAACTCTCAATCATTGAACAACAGTTTTTTTTTTTTTAGGAACCTTTTTTGATACAAGTGATATTGATGGGAACAATGCATCACTTCAAATAAATTGGAAGCTCGAATGAATTAGGTTGCACTGAAGTGCTTTCTATGCAGACTTTGCCAGAAAGCTAAGCATCTGTGAAGCTTGCTTAGCTTCAGTAAGGCTTTGAGCAAGGTTAGTTGTCAGATTTAAGGGAAGTTTCAAAAAGTGGTAACATGTAGGGCGCCTTTAGCACGCCTCAGTGTTTTGTACGTCTCCTGTTTTTTGTCACTCTTATCTCATTTGTTACTCCTTTAGCACCACCCTTCATTCTGCTTCATTTAGCTGTTGCTGGCAGTTTTGATGGCTTGCTCTGTCCTTGAAGCATTTGCAGTTTCAAGGAAAAGCGTGCGCACAGAGTCTTAAAACTTCTTTTGAATGCCAGTTAAAATTAAAGTGGCCACCTATTCTGTGCTGAGGACCGAGACTGCACTTATGTTAGGGTTGCTTTTTTTTTCGTTTCTTACTTCATTGATTTTGTCCTCATTTGGTCTGGCCTCATATTTTGCAGTGATGGCCAGAAAATGAGCAAACGGAAGAAGAACTACCCTGACCCAATGGACGTTGTGAAGAAGTATGGTGCCGATGCTCTGAGGTACAAATGTCTGAAGGTGCTGCTAGAAGGCAGCAGGCTTGATTTCTAGAATAATTTCTATGCATGCTGTCTCGTGGACTATTTTAGTTTTGCAAGGACACTTCATAGCTTATTGCAGGATAGTACTAGTTTATTTTGGGGGATATATGTATAACATATTTATTGTTCTTCTTATTTCCTTCCTCCTTCTAGGCTGTACCTTATCAACTCTCCCGTAGTGAGGGCAGAGAACCTGAGGTTTCGAGAAGAAGGCGTTCGGGACATACTCAAGGATGTGTTCCTGCCGTGGTACAATGCCTACCGGTTCTTGGTGCAGAACATTGTGCTCTTTGAGAAGGTGGGTGCACTGGAGCTGCTCCAGTGTGAAAGCTGGAACTTCTGCTGCACTGCCTAATCTTGTGGAGTGCAACAAACTATTCATAAGATGCTCTTACATAATAAGGGAGTAAGCACTCCCTTATTGCTGAAGCTTATTACGAAAGCTGTGTATCTTAATCACATAGTCAAAGAAGTCCTTACCTGACATGGGTTTTTTTTTTTTTTTGCAGGAACATGGAGAAAAGTATGTGTACAGTGAATCCAAGGCAGGCTCGTCCAACTACATGGACCGCTGGATACTCTCATACACGCAGAGCTTAGTGCTCTTTGTCAAGGCAGAGATGAAAGGTTGGTGTTACTGTGCACTTCAGTGAACACTACAGAAGGTGGTTCCTTTTGCAGTGTGCAGTGTTCTCTTTTTTTTTTGTTCATTATACTTGTCCTATGTGTGACGCTCAAAAACTTTTTGTTTGTGCTCTATGATGTAATAATTACATTCACTATCTGAGGTATGTAAACACCACAGCAGCAGAGAGAGCTTCCAAAACTGTGCTAGCACAGAAAGTACAAAGTGTAACGTTTTGCTTGTACAGGAAGCGTAAAAAAAAATGTTAGCAGTGCAGATTACTGTAAATTCTAAGCACCGTATCCGTGTTTACTTCAACTAAGCTTTTATGATGCAGACTCTTTTTCAATTGCTGCAGTCTGGTACAGCTGTTTGCTTTGCAAATTGGTGTGACAGTTTTAGCTTGCAGTTGGCTGCTGCTTACCTTTTTAAATGTCTTATGTACCTGAGCCACTTTAGGGTGGCCGTGTTTTTGATCAGCTTACTGTTTTATGCAGTTTCATTTCTACTATGGGCCCACATTGCCTTCTTCATCCACCTTTCTTACTTCTCTCAGAGTACCGGCTCTACACTGTAGTGCCACGCCTGGTCAAGTTCGTAGACCACCTCACTAACTGGTACGTCAGGATGAACCGGAAGCGGCTTAAGGTATGTACTTCTCGGTGGTGGTTCAATGTCCTCCACTTTTTATATTTTTTTACACTTCTATGTTTCAGTGTGCTCCTTTTCCTTTGTAATTTTTTCAAGTTGCTACTACTGTTTGCAATTTTTTAGCAAGCATGTCAGCTAGCATTTTCATTTGAACAAATGCTTTATTAACACTTTTTCTGCATTAATGTGTTGACTCGATAGTGGGTTGGGATCTCTTATTGTCAGTTTGAATTTCATTTTGCAGGACAATTTGTTACACTATGCTGCCAGCATGTGTCGTCGGATGCTGCACCTTAGAAGATTCTGCCTTATAGCTGCTATGGTTTCTTTCTCACACTATGTCACCGAGTTTTGCTTCGGGGTAGATGTGTTTCTAACAAAGGGACTTGCTCTTGTTTTATACTTTGCCTGGGTTGTAGCAAGGCTCTGTAGACTGTTGTTTTGGTTCAATTTTTTTTTTGCCTGCTACAGCTCACATAGTGTTAGTTCATTGTGGTACATTTGCAGTAAACTTGACAGTGGTGCTTTCAGGTCCCCCTTAGACAGCTTGTTCCTGTCCATTACAGGGTGAAGGTGGAAAGGACGACTGCAAGCATTCTCTTGACACCCTGTGCAGTGTGCTGTACTCCATGATCAGGCTAATGGTAATGGTCATTTGTTGATTAAGTGTGCCCATATGCAGCCACTCTTAGTATGACTTGAAACAAGCGAGATGCGGTCATATCTTCCTTCATGAAGCAGTGGGATGTTCTGGGCAGTGTACGAAATTTGTGCCTCTGGCTCACAGTCAGAAAGGCAGACTTTTATGGGATGGATGTCTCCGGGTGTTCATTTGTTGAAAGGTGCAAGCTGCACTATGGTTGCTGCTGGCGCACTGCAGGTGTCATACTGAGTGTGACTGTATTTTGATGTTCCAGACAATGTTCTATGGACGTGTAGTATCTGGTGTCAATCTTTTTACGCTTGTCTGTATTGTGCAAAATAAATTCCATTTAAGTCTGGAGAGCAACCAGGTTGCTACCCGAGTCAGAGTGTGTCCAAAATCTCTGGCCTTGCGCATGAGTTTATGCATTTCTGACAAGCCCTGTCTCTCAGGGTTGTGCCTGGTTTTCGTGGCAGTAGTTTAATGACAAGTGCACTCCTATCAAAGATGCTCTTTTGTTTGAGTAAACATAGTTGAGGCTGTATTTCTGCATTTTTTCTTTTGCATGACATTTTTTTTCTCCAAGTATTGTATCTGAAAGCGTGTTATTTGGGTGTTATTCTTCTCTGCTATGTAGGCTCCCTTCACACCTTTCCTCACGGAGCTCATGTACCAGAACTTGCGACACCTCTTCTCAGAGCTGTCATGCAAAGAAGATGCACGCAGCATCCACTACCTTATGCTGCCAGAGCCAAGGTGAGGAGACTTATGTATTAATACTTGGCTGGATGCGTAAGCTTGTGTTGAAACATCATGTGCTGGGTCTTGCATTACTTTGGTGTTTCTCATACTAGAATGTGCTTCTTTTAAAATTTGCATGGCTGTAGTTTTATACTTTTATACTGGTTATAACTAACATGTTATACCCATTATAACTTATAGAGCTATACTCGTGTGAACTGTGAAAACTAGACATACTGGTTGCTCATGGCAGAGGCTGCCAGCCAGTGTAGTGCTGAAAGAAAATCTGCAACCTGAATTTCTTTTGCATGCTTAAAAAAAATTAAGAAAAGGTACACGGGCGTCTTACATAAGAGTCAAACTGATAATAAAAACATGCTGTTCAGGCAAAATGTGTTTGCTACTTTTTATTTGGTGCATGAATTGTATGCCTAATTTTTGTTCTTTCGCGTGACTTTAGCCCTGAGCAAGCTTGTGGGTATTCTTAAGCTAGAGCTGCCTTACGGTGTGGAGCGCTACTTTTTTTTTATTTTCTGGCTTTTTCTGCCTGTGTTTTCTTCATTCCTCTCGCGCTAACCAGCAGGCAATTTTCCTTTGCTCATCTGCTGACATCTCTCTGGTCTCCAGGAATGAGCTCATCGAAGAGGTGGTCGAGCGAAGCGTCAGCCGTATGCAGACTGTGATCGAGCTAGGACGTATTGTCAGGGACCGCAAGACCCTTCCACTCAAGGTGGGCACCCTTTCTTTAATGTGTGGAACAAAACTCTGGTTGAAGAGTCTGTTTGAAAAGTGAAACATAGAGATAAGTTTCCTTGCTCAAAGCTTGGCTCTAAATACAGGTGTAGTTTGTCAACATATTGGTTCCGTGGTATCATTTTCAGGTGTAACGCTGGTTTGCATATTAGGCAAAATACTGTTTCTATATGTTAATGCAAATATTTAGCGTGCAGTAAGGTTCCCTAGCACCTCTGCCTTGCTTATAGGTGGTTGTTTCATTTCATTTCTTAATCATGCTATTTGATGTGTGGTATAGACTCTGCAGATGTCAGTAGTTCTTGTTCTTGCTTGCTGGCAAAAAAACATCAGTGTTACACAAACCGCCTTTCACAACTTGTCGGACTGCCACTGTGGTGCAGTCAGTGACTAAAGCGATTTGCTACTACGCTTGAGGTCGTGGGATCGGATCTCGAGTATGATGGCTGCATTTTAATGGATTCAAAATATAAAAAAATGCTGCTGTGCATGTTATGCATGTTATGGAAGCGTGGGTTATTGAACTTATAATTCTAAATTAATCCAAAATAGCCTCCACTGCTGTGTCTCTCATAGGCCAGGTAAAGCTTCAGGACATTTAAACCCTACATACCTTACCATACCATCCTAAAATATTTCTCAAACCTAAAGATCAACTGCCAGAGTTGCAGAAAGAGTACTGTGAAATTGCTCACTGGTTAAGATATTCTGAAGTTTTAGGGAGACATCATTGCATCAGCTGTCAATGCAATAGTTTTGAATTTTTCTGTTGATTTATTGTGTGTATCCGAGTAAGCATTAGTAGATTTCTCATTTTTAGACATTCAAAAATTAGCCTAATGCACTAGTGATTTTAGGTGTACACTGATAATGCTTTTTTTTTTATGTGTCTACCAGCTTTTTACATTTCTCCAATGTAGGGGGCCAGTAATGACAACATGCTTGAGGTTCCTAACATTTTTCTGTGCTTTTGTTGTTTGGGCATTTTAAAGTCAAGTAGACCTAATTAATGGAATAAATAGAATAGACGAGCTGTCTTGACAGCACTGAACAGTTGTAATAAGCATGCTTTGACTAGCAGTTGTAATGAGAAGCTGTTAGCGTATGCCCTTTGTTTGTTTTCATTTTGTGCAGTGCACACAACTTTTCATGATTTCTTTGTGTCTCTACTTTTCAGTACCCACTTCGAGAGGTGGTGGTCATCCACAAGGATCAGCAGTACCTTGATGATGTGGCTTCACTGAAGCAGTACATTCTGGAGGTTTGTTACAACTCTCAAGTCAGACAAACTAGTAAACCTCCGCCTCTAAAATTTTGTATTGCCAAGTTATTTGCAAAGTCTCTTGATAATCAAATCACTGAAGCTTGTTTTTAATGAACTTATCTCACTTGTGATTATATGTGTGGCTCAAAGCTCAGGTTTTTCTTTGAGCTGCTGAAGCACAGCTTGTCCTTGGAGGTGTTCAAAAACAGGTTCTTAACTGATGCTTCTAAAACAAGATTGCTTACATTAGAGTGAGTAGTTGTTAAAATGGATAGCTGAGTTTTAGGTATGCGAGCCTACTCATTGCCATGAGGGTGTCTCTTTTTAAGTCTTTTTCTTCTATTTTTGTTTTGTTTTGCTTGTTTTCAGGAGCTGAACATTAGACATGCGAGCCTACTCATTGCCATGAGGGTGTCTCTTTTTAAGTCTTTTTGTTCAATTTTTGTTTTGTTTTGCTTGTTTTCAGGAGCTGAACATTAGGCAACTGACAGTGACTGTGGAGAAGGAGAAGTACGGTGTGCTGATGAAGGCTGAGCCGGACATCAAGGCCCTCGGCCTGCGCCTCAGGGGCGAGTCTAAGGCTGTGTCCCAGGAGATCCGGGTAAGGCGCCTGCATAGCTGTGGCATGATTGCACCGCTCTGTGTTTATAGCCTGCGCTGTTGCAGAAATAAACAAATTAATGGGACAACACTGTCTTAAACATATGCTATAATATGCACCGCCCTTGAACAAAACTTGTAGCAGTGTTTACAAGTTATGTGGAAAATAAGCTTTGGCCTTTATCTGAAAGCAAGCTGGAGAGAGAAGAATCGATTATTGATTTCAATTAAAGCAGGGAGCTGGTTTAGATATTAACTTGCTCCTTCGTCAGTTTTGGCTTTGCTGTCTCATAAATCCCCAGTTATGACCTGTGAATTTATATGTGCCTAAACTTGTCCTTTAACTGTCTCATTTTCTTCCCTCATCCTTTCCTTTGTTGACAGACTCTGAAGGATGCAACCATCCAGGCATACCTCAGAGGAGAAATGCCCACACTCTGTGGGCACACACTGGAAGCCGGAGACATTCGTGTCCAGTACAGCTTTTCTGGGGCTCATGCTGAAGAGCTTTCCAAGCAGTACGAAGCCCACGCCGAGGGAGACGTGAGTTACTCTGTCTACCATTCTTCAGCAGGATCACTTGGGGCTGGTTGGTAATGCTGCATTGCGAAAATTGCCGCATCAAAAACTAGAACACAACAGTATGAGGACGAAGTCACTTCTAGTATTTCTGGAAAGAAAGCTATGCAAAGGTGCGAAGACACCTTTTTATTGTTTCCACATCTATTTATAATGCAGCACATGTAGGAGTTAATTTAATAACCACGGGAAAAGACCTGCACAGCTAATCGATGACTCAAGGATGTGATGTTAATGGAGAGCATTGTCAATTGCTTTTTCTTGCTTTCAGTGTGCCAGTTGCCAGTTCATTTAGGATCCCTTCCTGTGCATTGTTTTTCGTCATGTTCTGTGTCAATCCTTTCAATCTGTGCACACCATTCACTGCACGGAAGAAAGCCACCCTGTCGTGACCTACTCAGCCCTGATAGTGAGCTGTCTGCCAGTGAATGTTTGTAGTTGGGTGCAGCAGTGTGAAACAAGCTACTGATTTCATTTCATTGAACACTTTGGCCTCCACAGTGCTCACACTACTGCCTTGCCATTTTTTGTGCACGCACCAAAAAAAAATAAAGCCTGAATAACAAAGAGGGAGCATTTACACTGCACCAGCTTCTGCTTGAGTTCTGTTTTACTGGTAACATTTCAAACTGACTCGAACTAGCCAAACTTCATGCCGTTGCGTATTACAGGTGGAGAAGCTTAGCTTTGACTTCAGAGGCGAATGATGTTGTTAAGGTTAATTCTTGCCAAGCTATAATGTTACTGGGTTGTATCCTAAGCATGGTGCATTTTTGTGTGCTGAACAGAACTAGCAATCAGGCTTCAACTGAGTTTTATGGAACTTCTTGTCTTTTCATGATATCTCATAAGGCTAATAATATTTTTGTCACTATGTTCTGGAAGAAACACAGTGTGCTGCTTGGCCATCATTTAGTTTTTGGCCTTTAATGGTGCCAGTTTAAAAGGCTATAGCCTTGTTTGTCAAACACTGGTGATTTTTCATCAGTGATAACATAAATTTCTAGTCTCAAGGTTCGTAATCTAAGGTGCTACGCTTACTGGACTGTGCATGGTATTTGTAAGCTGAGTACAGATCAGTGGTTTAATAAAGCTAAGGTTGGCATTGTGGACATCACTTTCATGGGTGCTTTCTTCTTCCAGCTGGGCTCTTTTGATTGACTGTCATGAGTAAGGAACTCGCATTGAAGTCATTAGCCTACTTAGCTGTTTGAAGGAGTTTGTTGCAAACATGTCATTTTGTTGTTTTCTGGCTCAGGTTCTGATCTTGCTGGACATCTCACCAGACCAGTCAATGCTGGATGAGGGCCTCGCCAGGGAGGTCATAAACCGGGTACAGAAGCTACGCAAAAAGGTGAGCCACTCTTTATAATTTTGTGTGCAGCGCTCTGAAGAAAAAATATTGAATTGAGCCTACCTTGTGAAACTTGCCGCAATCCTTGTGCTTTTTTTTTTTTCACTAGCTTTACTACTGCCTTAAACTGTGCGACTACTTAGTCCTACCTCCCTGTCACATTTCACACCACCTGATTCGTGATCAGACAGTTGGCATTTTATCTTAATGTGTTCACGTGGAAATTGGCATTTTCTTTCGGTGGCTGTGGCAGCAGTACGAGGTGACAGCTACTTTATCAATACCCTAGTTGGCACTACATTGTTGGGTGAAGCAGTAGATTGGAAAAGTTCATCCCATCCTTTGAAAATTTAATTTTTTAATGATGCTCTGCTTTTCTGAGCATCTTTCTTATTTCATTGTTTCAGCCTCCCCGCTTTGGAGTGGCTTCTTTTGAATCTAAGGGCTTAGTTAGTTTCAAAATATAAACAAGGAGTGTACTACTATACATTCACCAACATTGAAAACTGAAGTCACCTTTGTTGTGGCTGAACGAAAATGCCTGAAAAGCGTTCGGGTACCACCTGTGATCAGGAAGTAGCAAGCTGTCAGTTTTTATTGCTTAATACTGAACATGTGATAGTAGACTTTTAAGAAGATTTTTTTCATTTAAATTGGCTCAGTCGGATTGAGCACACTCACATCTCGAAGTGTAGGTTCTCTGAATTGTACAAATTGTGCACCCTCTGAAGCCAAAAGTCTTTTGGCTTGCTGCAGAGTTTCAGCACACTACATATACATATATAGTCACTATGAGTGACTGCTGTAAAAACAGCATTGTATTTAGAGGTCTCTTAAAGAAAATAAATAAGGGGAGGCTGCTTAAAGCTGATGTGATTTTTTAATGAACCACATAAGAAATCTTGTCCTATTAAATTATCCCATATTTTGAAGTTTATCTTATGAAATTGTTTGGTAGTTGTTGGCCAGCAGTGTTAAGGGCAACATGATACTAGATCCCATTGCAGTGGCCTGTTCGCTCAAGTGGAAAGCTTCAATTATGAGACTGGAAAAAGGCTGCTGCTTCACTTAACTTCGAGTGCGAGCCTTTCATTCGCTGACACCAACATTTCTTCCATTCAACGCATGCTGCAATGAACAGGCGCACCTGGTGCCAACGGATGAGGTAGCTGTGTACTTGGCAGTGACGCCTGCGGATCACTCCATGGCTGGGGTGATCCGCTCCCACCACTCACTCATAGAGGGCACGCTGAAGGTCCCTCTCAAGACAGGCAGCCCCTCTTCCAATGCTGAGGTCATCATTGAGGAGGATCACGAGGTTAGTGGCGACAGTGTTCGTCTTCGTATCTTACAGTGCCTATTTGCCTTTTTTGTTGTACAGTAGTGCAAGGAGGAGAGTTTGTTGTGAAGTTTCAGTGCATGCCATATGTAAATATGCTTTCTTTAGCAATTGAAAAATGTGTATTTCTTAACCTGAGCTGTGGACTATATTTAATGAAAAAAAAAAAATACCAAACAACCTACCGTATTTACTCGCATAATGATCGCACTTTTTTTTTTCCAGAAATTGACGCAAATTTAAGGGTGCAATCATTACGCGGGGTAAATTTTTTACGAAAAATTTTTGAGCACCAAAAATGCAAACAAGTCGCAAGCAGACAACGCTTATCACACGGGTGCGCTACCCGCAGTTACGCCACTAAACACCGTTATCGCGAACCGATCTTGGCTATCTCGGCTTACATCGTTAACCGATAGAGTGCGAAAAGCGCAAGAGCTGGCCCACTTCAAGAGCGTACTTTCTTCGCACTAAATCACGTTCAAAGAGCAATGCATCAAAATAGGCAGTGTGTATAGTGCTGCGCGACGGCGCTTTTTTGCAGCCTTCGATCTCGTCCGATGGCGCGGCAACAGCATACTACAGCAGCAACGTCCTGCGGCGCTCAAGCTACGCATTTTACCGCCGTTACGCTGAAAAATGTGTGGTCCCTGCCGCATCGTTGATGTACTTAGGTGACACGTTCGCAACGCTCGGAGCACTGGATTGTGCGCGCTTGCCGCAATCGTGCCGCCCGCGAGCGCGGCGAACGACGGCGCTCTGTACTCCCTAGTCGTCGCTAGGCCTAACTTGTTTCGTATCGAAGCCACAGTGGACAGCGGTTTTGAATTGACCAACGCTATAACGAATGTTCTACTTATGACAACCTCATTGTTTCATATTAAAAGAAATATATACGATCGATTTTAGCGATGCTTTCGCAGCAGAGCTGGCCAAGCAGATAGGGTCACTCGTGCTGCAACGGCAGTAGCTGCTACATGGCTGCGAACGTAAAACTAGCTTGTATCGCAGTTATTACTCCTACCAGCAACTCTGTACAGGCCCGCGATCCTCAAGGAGGATTCATTTTTGATGTTTCCGTATCCCAGGGCTTATTATTTACGAGAACAATAAAGTTTAGCCGGATCACCGCGTCACTTCGTTCGTTGCACCGCAACCCAGAACGGTGGCAAGACTTGCGACAACGGCAAACCGTGATTCGAGATAACCGCAGTTGTTTGGTATCCGCGGTTAAGCATAACCGCATTTAGACTGCACGTGTGACCGCAGGTCAACCAACAGGCGGCTGCCGCTGCAATGCTGACAGAGCAAGATGGTAATCTGCACGTGCCATTGTGATAGCAAGTACGATCATCGTCGGCTAGACTCGACATGGTCGACAAATTGCCGCGCCAAGTTCGGGGTGCGATCATTACGCGGGGAATAAAAAAAAACTGAATTTTGCCAACAAAATTCGGGGGTGCAATCATTACGCGAGTAAATACGGTATTAATTGAAGTTTGTGCCCTCATCAGCATGCCAGCAGTTTATGCATAGTCTGATTGTAAGGCCTGTCTTGCAACCCCTAACATGCTTCCCTGTTCCATTTAAATCAATCTGGTTAGAATGTTTCAACAACTGCTCTTTGAGAACAAACTTAAGTAACCCGTCTTAGTAATCGCAGAGTGGCACTGGTGCTCTTCCTGTCTAAAGTTGTCATAGTACAAGCTCTTGGTGAAACGATCCCTGCTCTCATACGCGAACGAGGATTTCTAGGAGGTGCATTAGTTTCACATGCTCCCGTTTTTCACTCTACTTTGCAGCTCAAAGGCTGTCAGCTGAAGGTTGTGATTACTAAGCCTGGTGGCAGTACCTCTGCTTCTGGAAAACAAACTCAGTCTAGGGCTACAGGCAAGCAAGTTGACGCACATGCCAGCAAACCAGCAGGTTCGGGTGTGCTGCCTTACTGCCGGTAAGCACTGCTATCATACTTGTCTTAGCCTAGGATGCCTCTAGACTTCTGGGAAAGGGCTAGGGTAAGCTGAATATTGTGTTTGCACATCACTTCTCATAAAAGATGCAACCATGTAGAGGACATTAGGCTGATGTTGTAAATACGTTCCCTTTGAATTGCTAGTTGTGTTCAGTCGACACATTCAGGCAAGACACTTGGGCAGTATGGCCATAACAGTGTACTGTGTTCAATGCCACTGTGAGAAAATTTTCATCTCATAAGTCAGAGATGTCTGGACCCATTGACTAAACTGCACATGGTTAGAGTTATCCTAAGGGATATCAATGAGCTTAGAAAATGATTACACTAGCTGCCATAAGTTTTGACCATCAGCAGTGCACTCGTTGTCATGTTCACTCTTCAGGTTATCTGCTGTGTTGCTAGAACGTCACCGTTGTTTTGAAAATTTTGCATGCCCACTTGGATGATTGGGAACTTGGTATATAAGCATATAGCATGTGCTCTGAATGGGTTCTTATATATGAGTTTGAAATTACTAACATATGATATCGAGCACATGCTGCTGGGAACATTCGAGGACAGTTTACAGTGATTTGCATTTGTAGTAAATGCTGCTGTAGCCTATCATGCAGGGAAGAGAGTTACAACAGATGTGGTTGGTAAGTTTATATGCCATTTAGTTTTTTAACTTGTCAACCCTCCTACTTTTTTTTTTTTTCGACAACATACTTGAGGACATATAAGGAAGTTATCCCTCTCTCCAATTGTAGTATCACTGTATTGGCTCAGATGTACAAGGAAAGCGCATTGTGTCTCATCACTGGCAAAACACTGCATGCTTGCTGATTGAGTAGCATGGAAGAAGCACTGACATGCATGGAGCACATCCTCGAGCAGCTATAATGCAATTTTTAAAGCAAGTTGCACCTCGGCTAAAGCTTCATTAGAATTTGATGAATTTTCTTGCATACCTATCGTTTCTGGAAAGTAACATGAATAGAAATGTTAACTCAGCGCTATGAGACGAGGACACAAAGAAACACGTACCATAGGACGGGCGCTGGGTCAACATTTCTAAGCAATGAACCAACTAGCCCAGAATCCTCATTTAGCATGAATATTTTCTTACTTGTATTCACGCTGTAAAGTTGTTCCCACTGCCTAGTGCATGAACATAATGCCTGAAGCAAGCACTCTGTGGTAATGTTTCAGGTATGTGAACATTGAACTGTGTGATGCAAGCCAGGACAATGGACCGAAGGCAACTGTGTTGTTGGAAAACCCTATTGGTCACAATCTGGTTGACGCACCTAGGCTTGAGCAGCTGGTAAGCTGAAGCTCAGTTTAACTGCATTTAAACTGTTATTGATTACATATCAATTAATTCTGCATTCACTTGGAGCATTTTTGTGATAGCAGCATCAATTACTCTACCAGAAGGCTGAGTTGCTTGAGATGCCTGAAATGCTGTTTCCATGCTTCACCTGGTAAATGTGCATGGTTAGAAATCCGTGCGTCTTGAGGCCTTGGCCTTTCTGAAAGTTAATATACACATCTTTAGTATTATAGAATCTCTGAAATGCCACACCAGGGCACGTACGTTTTATTTTATAACAAGGCTTTTGCATGCCGTTATATGTAACAAGTGCTGCCGCTGTGCACTCACTTAGTGCTGAATGCATAGAATTTTGTTTGATTGCTTGCTTTGGTCTAGGCTGTTTGCCAACACTGAGCTAACAGACTGTGTGAGTTTTGTTATAAGTTGGCATATTCATAAACTGCTGGGCAAGGTAGTCAAACAGGATGTTGAAACAGAATATCGACAAAGGACTAAAGAGAGGTGCAGCACAGTGCCAACTAAAAATCTGTATTTTTATTGAGATCACCGCTTGCATACATACGTGGGAGCTTCTCCTAAACAAAGAGGTAAACAAGCAATATTAAGGAATAAAAAAAAAACTACCATGAAGTATACTCAAGCATACTCGCACAAGTGCCTATTTTGTTAGCCTCCTACCCACAGTTCTACAAGAACTAAGAACTGATGACTCTTGCAGAGTTTTTCTTCCTCTTGCGTGTACATCTTCGATTTATTCCTCACTGTTACTTAGCTATTCGATTATGGCACAAACTGTCTGACTTAGCTGTTACCTTAACTAACCTTGAAAAACTTTGCTTGGTGCTCAGCGCTCACTGGCCTTTTTAGCTGTTTTTAATCATAATTTGTGATTTATCCACTCTGTCACAGCCATATTGTGTTTGGTGAACAAGCTTCTTGAATGTTACTAGTGTTCGTTTTGTATACCATATTCGTTGCTGAGAATTTTGTGCCATTTCTTGTGTTCTAATATCATCGCCCCTTATTTAATGCCCTTTGGGCCTTTAAGAGTATATCAATTTATGATGATTACTGTTGTGTTTTTTAGGCACATTGTACAGATAATGGCCAGTTTGACCGAAAAAAATGATGGCAACATTTAGAGAAAGCATCTGGAAGCAAGGCTTAATCTCAAGCTCAGATACGATTTACTGTGTACACGCCATGCGTCGTGTTCTATCATCGCTCTTAAATTATTGAGACTTGGATACGCATTGAGGCTGATCGTTACGTTTACAAAGTCTTTTGGAACTATAGTTTAGCAATCATGTTTATGAAGCCAAAGCTATTTCTCTTGTGTTGACCAGTAGGGAGCAGTGACACACGAGTTGTAGCTTTTGTGTCCTAAGCACTCTTATCGCATACATTATCATGCATAGTGTGGTGTAATTCTTTTAGCATATTCAGCAGTTTGCTGCGATATCTTACCGTTATTATCTTTTGTTTCAGGTTTCTGTAGTCTTTGGAATTACGGGAAAAACGGTGGAGCTTTACAGATCTCGGGACAAGTCTGGCAAGCTCACGCACCTAGCATCGGATGATGTAAAGGCTCTGCATGGGAAAACCCTGTATGCCTACCTTCACTGAGAGTGCACAGCTTCTTAATTTAAATTATCACGGGTTCATAGTTGTAGTAACTTATTCTCGGCTTGTATTGGTCCTTTGATTGAACAAAACTCTCCCCGAGATGTGAACATTCATTGTCTTTTCATGACCGTTGTTCTGGAATACAGCTTCGTTTCTATGCTTTTCACATGTCAGTCTTGTTTAGTCATCTCAGTAACATACAGTGCTGACAAAACTCATTAATGCCATTTTCTGCTTTGTATGTCACTGTCTGTATATGTGTGCATGCATGCGTGTGTGCAAGCGTAAATATGTGCCACGATTGGTTGGCTTCCTCGTGTGCTACGAGAGGAAAGTGCCCATGTAAACCTGTATTTATAAAGAAAAAATACTAAAATATCTATGACCAGCTGTAGGCATGAAGTGCTGAAAGGCTTATTGCTTACTGAGTTTCCAGATGAGCTCGGTGGAGCCCCCTCACAAGCGGCGGCATCACATGTGAGGCATCTCCACTGCGCAAGCGACAAATGGCATGTGATGAGTGTACAGTTTCAGTACACAGGATGAAACATGCGGAAGGAAGTGAGGAAAATGTGCTTTGGTGTTAGAGCAGTGAAGAAAAAAGTAAAGAATAGGAAATAGCTCGGTGACGCGTCAATCAACATTCAGAATGGTGCCCAGCTAGATTCAGCTGGTTCGCTGATGCACTGCCAATAGCTGCCGCTGCCACGGACTGTCGTGAAGCTCAGAAAAGCAAAACCAAAACTAAGCAGTCGGATTATTTTTTGGAAACAGACCCTCAGATCATCGCCACACCGGCCGTTGCACACACATCAGTTGTTCAGAGGCACTGCTACACCGTGCAATTTGGGCTTGTGATTCTTTGTGAACTATCGCTTGTAATGCCAGGCTCCTGACCAGACTAACCAGTTCGAGACCAGCAGGTTCCAAACTGTCGTCTGACGCCATAGACTTATTATGTGGGTGTTGGCTTCGACCACACCAACACTCTGTGTTATCTGGATTTCGGAATTAACAGGGGTCAGATAAATGAAGTTTTACTGTACTGACAAAAGAGAAAATCTGGCAGTCTTTTTGAACGGATATTATATGCTTGCATCAGCTGACCTTAAGCTTGGAATTCCAGTAGACCGATGTTTAAATTAGTCCACTGCTAGCACAGTTTCACAGGTACCAATGTGCTTCCAGGATTGTCACACCTGCAGAACGGTATTGCTCAACATCATAAAAGATGTGCAGTAACTACACAGGCAAAAAGTTGTAACCATTAATGAAAACATTTTACACATGGCTCGGGAGGGAAACAAGCTCAAATCTGCTTGCAGTAAGTGAAACTCGCAAGCACGCACACTGTGCCGTTGAACACATTGTCGAATTCATGACATTTTCAAACCTTTTCTGTCGTGCTGTTTCTGATCTCCAAAGACAATTGTGCAGTGAGATATCACAAGTCAGTCATGGCATATTGGTGTTGATCACTTGACCATAAACAGAAAGGATGTCTTTGCGCTCCTCAAAGCACAGCCACCTCAGTTTCACATCTTGGCCTACCACGTATGTAGTTGTGTTCTATCATTAAACAACTCGAGGGCCAGTGCAGTGCTGCTATGGCCTATCTGTAGAACATCCACCTTGCATGCGAGAGGTGTTGGGTATGGAAGGTACCAGTACTCCTTTTTGTTCTTGACAAAGTTCTACTGACCAGGTCTCCCTCTCGTATTTATGTTTTTTATCTTGCGAGAGGATTAATGAAAGGGAATGCATTCAAATATTCTAAATGGATACGAGCATCTCCCGGCTGGGTGCTTGTAAAAGACTGCCTGCCGCCTGGTCTCTTGTCGAAACTTATTTAATTATTTGGGTACCAGGACAGAGTGGTACCTTTTCTCACAATTTCTTTTGTCTGTGAAGAAAAATGAGTGCAGTAAAACTTCATTTGGACTTCAAGGGACTGGGTAACGAAACGCCCCATCAAAATAGCCAGAAACCATTTGCATCATAGCGAATTTATTTGGCAGAACCGGGGTGGCAGTCCTCTGCTTTTGAGATGAAAGCTGCGTGGCAGCGACGATTTTTTTGAATAGCATCAGATGCATACTGCGTGCACACACCTGGGATTGTTAGCGCATAACGGCTTCAGAATGGTGAAGACCTCTGTGGCCTTCTTCCATGATGCAACGCAGCAGCAGTGGAGCCTCCTCTCAATCGGTGTCCTCACATGTGAAGAGATGGCACCGCACAAATTACGAACAGCGCGTGACGAGAGCGCAGTTTCAACCTAATGAAAAATGCACCCTTGTGGTCCAGAGTTGACGTAAACATGAAATACTTCGCAGTGCCGGCGTAGCACATTCTAGAAACTGAACCTTGTTGCAAGGCAAGGTTTCGTCTGGGCCAAACACAACCATCTGTCCACAGCGTTGCTCGGGCAGCAGGGTACAATAAACACCTTTAGCATACCTTGCCGGTACCTGAGTACAGGGAACCCGCGCGCAGTCAACGCGCTATGGTCGTGAATGCGCATGCGCAAATTGCCCTGACGGCGTCAGATGGCGCCAGGTACCCGGCAGCTGCGCGTGCTCATCGGCGGCGGGCGGGCTCCCGGTACTCTGATAACGGTAATATGGTACACGATTTACTAGACAGGAGAGACCTTTAGCATACCGTGTACCGTATTACAGTTACCGGGAGCCCGCCCACCGCCGCTGAACACGCGCTGATTGGCCCCGATGCTGCAGGCTTGCGCGCAGCAGCCGGGTACCTGGCGCCAAGGCGACTTGCGCATGCGCACTGGCTGCGCGCGTTCTCTGTACTCCGGTAACGGTAGCACGGTATGCTAAAGGCGGGCTCCCGGTACTCCGGTGACGGTAACACGGTATGCTAAGGGTGTCTAATGTCCAGGACCACTAATCGCCGCCCGGACTGTTTACAATAAGTTCCGTGCTGCGTCAAAGGATGGCGCCATCACGACGCACGATTCGCGCTTTCCCGCGGGTGCGCGGATTACGCAACATGCGCGTGTGCCGCTCGGGCTGTAGGACAGTGTGCTGCCTTCACCCACCACGGGACTAGGAAGACGCTACACGCAGACACTAGGGTGCAGACGGAACCGATGAAAACTAGAGTTACTGTATATTCTGCATATGCTCCCTGCGGGAGCATATACAGGAACTCTAATGAAAACGTGTCTGCGCCAGAATGGCTAGACGACAGAAAAAAAAAAGTCAAACTTCAGCAAATAGATGGACTTGCGTCGCTCAAAGCATTGTGAAATGCTACTCTTGGCCAATCCGCTGAGCCGCCCGCACTCAAATTTCGCATGGGGGCGGCATTTGGCGGTAATTCCTATTGTAAACTACGTTTGGATCAAGTGCTTTCCCGACTTTGTGAGAACCGGTTGGAAGACAGCGTCGTAAGCAGCGATGCCGGAGCGAAAGGCATTTTCGCAACGGCTACACTGACAGCACTAGCTCTTGTTGGCAGTATGACGAAGACATTCGAACGCGATGAGTCAAACAAAGTGTGCTCCGAAACCCTATATGGAGGTGAGAGATGGTGCTGCTGGTACAGCCGTTCCAAAGCGTCTTCGTCGCATACAATATGAATCAGTTCTCACCGATCCATGCAAATACACGATCTCAACATAGCTCAAAACAAATATTACCGCCAAATGCCTCCCGTGTGCGAAGCCCTAGCGCGATGAAGCGGCCCAGCTGGAAGAAGCATTTTACGAGTGACTGAACCGCCTGTATGGTGTACGATTTTTGTTTCTGCTTGAAATGAAAGAAATATCAAAACGCCATGTAAATTTCCTGAACATGATGTTTTGTTTTGTTTTCTAACTGTTCCAACTTATGTTGTATTTTTAGAGGCTTAATAGCTTCCCGCCTAATTTACCGAACACATGCATATTTGGCACATGTGTGGCAAGTGCATATTTCGTGAAGTGTGCAAAATTACTTTTAACCGTACGGGGTACTGTAGTTTTCCTTGCACAAAGGTAACCGGCATCACGAAAACGCGACCCACCGAGGTCTGGCAAGACCTCCGTGGGTCATGTTTCGAAAAAACCTTTCAGCCAGTCCCGTGGCGGCTTGCCGCTTGCCATCGGCGGAGTGATACGTAGCGATCGCCGAAAGCAAAGAGTCCACGCGTAATTTTGTTTCCGTGGGCTCGATTTGCAGCTATGTAGTCTCTGACTGGGTCTATTTATTCGCGGAAACCTTAAAAAAATAAAATAAAAGCGAAGTCGCCACTCGACTGCCTGAAAGGCACTCCACACGTTGCCTCCTCCTACCGTCAGCGGTGAGGTCAAGAAATGGTGGGAGCCCGGACGTTTAATCCGATTTAAATTAGGGAAATGGACCGCACAGGACAATAATTCGAAGTTTCTAAGAATGCTCGGAACGTGTACATCGAGTTCCCGCGGTAAAAAGACGAGTTCCGATTCCTCTTTAGTGCACCTTTAAGACCATAAACCGCCGGGTCTACCCTCCGCCTGCTAAGACAGGGGGGACTACACCTCGACAAGCTGCAGACCAACGCTTGCAAGAAGCCGTGCAGACTACACGCAGTATATCCGGTGTCATTTGACTGGCAATGCAGATTCCAGGAAAAAAAGGCGGACCTGTACCATATGGTATGAGCCTGCCAACGAAATCAAGCTGTAATCAGCCAACGCAGGATGGGTGGGACAAGTTCGGACGAAACAAGTCAAAAAGAACTCATCGAAAAAGCCCGAGCAGCAGCATATACGCTTATACACCATTTTACGAAGAGCGGGCAGGAGAGGGAGAAATACTCTCAAACACGTGCGCTGCGCGACACCCCACTGTTGCCGCCCTCCCCTGGGCTGATAATCCGGCGCGCGGAGCAACGTCCGCGGCTGCTTAGCTACCGGTCAAGCACGTTTGCGTCTGTACAACAAAAACAGCAATGTTGTACGAAACACCAACGTCTTCTAGACATCATTGTTTTATTGTCGGTTGCGGAAATAGTCGACGAAAGTAGAAAAAACAAACGCCGCCAGTATGTACGCGCACCATGTTATGTGAAGGTCTCAGCACGTCTGCGGTGTCCATTTCTTCACCGCTTTTCCGCCGGTCCCGAGTTGCATTGGCAGTGGGCGTAGTTGTGGAACAAAAAATACTTGCGCCAACAAAAAGCTTAAACGTTAGCGCACTTTGTGAACAATATGCAGACAGAAACAAGCCCACTGCCTGTGCCCAATATCGGGCGCGGAACGAAGCGCAGCGCCTGGGTTACCAAACTATAATCTGTGCATAATTTTAAGAGATCAAGTAGTTGGACGGCCTTGGCAGAATTCTTTTAATTCAGCAGTACTCTATGTGAGGACTTCACAAATTTGGCCACTTCATTTCGCCGCCCCACATGATCGTCAATATCGGGAGGGTGTGGGGATCGCCACCTGAAAAAAAATAAACATGTCGTTAGTGCAAAAATACTAATTTAATTTGTACAGCATGGCATGAATAGAAGCGGCGACATGAACTTTTACCCAACTGCAAAGTGAGGAAAAATGCAGCCATGGCAACGTAAGATGAAAAAATACACGGCATGCACAGGACGGTAAACTCTGCCACGCATTGTAATAAATTATTCGACTCAAATCGCATCGAATGCACTGTAAAAAAATCCACACTATGCATAACCGTGCCAGAGATACAACAAACGCAGCGACTTGAGCAGTGCCCCTACCCGATTGAGATTGGAATTCTCAACACAGGTGCGGCGATTCTGCCTGTCAGTAAGTAGTAATAGCGTTCCATTAGCGTACCAACCTATTAGATCATGTAATTGCACATTTTCTGGTATTTGTGCACCATTGAGTACTGGCGGGAGCGGAGAAGGCGAGAATGCGAATTGCTTTCAGTCAACTGGCTTGTATCGCTCGTAGTACGAACAGCCCTACGCAAGCGGCAGGAGGGGCCGAATTTCAATTTCATCGCGCGTATTTCCGCAAACAAATATTCTAATCATCAGAAGTGGATTCGTTTCGGTCATGTACTCGCTGTTTCCAAAATGTTCAGTTTGTAAACGGGGTACTCTGTCGCAAGCTCAGCATCTAAACTGTCACACTCGCCATGTCCAAGCAGGCAGCGAAAGCGTTCATGAAAAACTGCGCTCCACGAAAAACTAGATGTTCATTGCTCTCCGCGATCTTGTGTTTCAACACATTTTGCTTTCGTTTTTCTAACATGCAACACCGTGCCGCATTCGCCCTACAGGCAACCGGCGACAAAAAAGCACGCGTGAACTGCGAGCATGGCACCATAGAGTTTCTTACTACTACCTAGAGGGAAAGCTGGCGGCGCTGCACTTCAGCCACCATGGACGCTCAAAGCATCATGGGGCGGTGAGTTACTTGTTGCGGCACAGTCGTAGTTTTTCGGGAACACAGAGTGGCAGTACTAAGGCGTTTCATTCCGAAAACGTAGTTCGTGTGTGCGCAGACGACTTTCGCGCGAACGCAGTGTGCAAAAGCCATAGTAGTGAAAACGCAACGACACACGACGCCAATAAAAGGTTTTACTCTTCCGAAATGCCATTAAAAAACCTCTTAAAGTACCTAAACAACAACATTTTTTTTGAAAACATATTTACTTTTAAAAGTGCGCCTGTTAATTACGAAATATTAGTTTTTTTAGTGTTCATCACTTGGCCAATAGGAAAGCTAGTCATCTGTTATTTTAGGCAAACTTTGCACTTAAATGCTTTTCTGCTCGGTTGTTGTAATCATTAGACAAGATATTGAATGTTAGGACGTTTGTAGTTATCAAACAGCTTTATTTTTTTATTATTTTTTGGCCAAAAGTTGCAGTTCCGCAACAAGTAGCTCACCGCCCCATGATGCTTTGAGCGCCCATGGTGGCTGAGGTGGTCACGTGGGGTCTCCATGCAAACTCCCATAGACGGCTTGCCAGCTTTCCCTCTAGGTAATAGTAAGAAACTATATGCATGGCACTCACCGATGCTGATCGCTCGCTGCGTCGAGGAATGGTCGCCTGCTCCCAGTTGGTTATTGCAGGAGCTAATGGCATAGCACACACGAGGATGGACACGAGGCGAACCCCCACCCAGAATTTCTAGGCTTGGCAGGAATAAAACGGGCGAATGACACTTTCAGAGATCGCACGCTGCTTCGTCTGCAGTATAGTGAACTAGAAAGTATTCTAGTTCACTATAGTCTGCAGCCCACCGGCTGCAAATTATCAGTCCAAGATGGCGCCGGCGGTAGGCGGCGCTCGAGTAAAACAAACATGGCGGCGCCCAGGTATCGAAACTAAAATCATGTATAGGGTTCCGGACTGAGAACTCCAACCTCCGCTAAAACCTCCTAAAGCGTTTCAATAAAATATTTTAACTACTTAGCACAGTTTATTGTGACATTTGGTAAGTGACTGCCACCACTGCCTAAAAGCAGCATTGAACGCGTTTTTTTTTTTCATTCTGTTCCTTTTGCGTTTCGTTGTTCAGCCACATTTTGATACTGGCTGACTGTCAGTTATTGCTCTTTTATTGTTTTTTTTTGCTCTGTTACTCATCTTAGATGTTCCTTCTTCTATATTCATGTTCAAATTTTTACCATGTTCGAATTTTGCCTATGTAATACCTTCGTGAAGGGGGCCTTTAGGGGTATCTTGAAATAAATAAATAAAAACAGCAGGCTTTTTCGCAAGGAGAATAATAATTTTCCATCAGGTTGACGAGTTATTGCGTTATTTATTTTGTTTCTTTGTTTTACGAAAGTCATCCTTTTGCAGAGTAATTTGCGGTTCCGGAAGACAATAAAATCGAATCTCATCTGTGCGCGGAAACCCGACCACTCCTCCTGTACTACGGCAAAGGCAAAGGTACGCCGCGACGTTACGATAAGGTTCGCGCGACGCCCTCCGAAATCTTCCGGCCGGATGCGATGATATGGGTGGCGACGGATAATCACATATAGGAAAAAAGATTGTCTGCAGAATGCTCAGCGTTGCTCTTTCAAAACCCGGAAAAGAGTTCCCCAGATGATCAGAAATCTCGCAAGTTGGCTAGTTTTTGAGCCCACAAAGAACACACACCTTATTTTTTTTTTTTTGCATCCCTTTTATGTCCAGGCACCGAAAATGCCGGATAAAAGCTATGACTTCCAAGGTTTTATCACAAATGGTCGCCTCATTGCAGAAGTGCAAAAAAAAAAACTGCGAGATTTTTACGGAAAAGGTGATAACATTGCAGGAGGCAATAACCCCTCCGCAGGCTAAAGTAAGGCCTGAAGTGATGCCATACTTGCACAAAGTGTCCCACGGCCTCAAAAAGGTGGCAAACCGGCACAACGTGCCGTTGGTCTTCTCAGCCCCTCGGAAGCTTGGCCAGTTGGCCCGACGCATCACAGGTGAAGACAAAAAACCTGGGTGTAAAAAGAGGCACGTGAACCGCTTTGCGGAATGCGCCACTGGCGTTGTGTACGAAATCCCCTTGACGTGTGGCAGATCGTACATCGGGCAAACTGGGCGCTGAGTCAACGACCGGCTCAGGGATCACGCAAGAGACCTAAGGAATGGGGAAGGTGCTAACCTTGTCGAGCACTGCGCTACTTACAAGGATTGTACACCGGTGTTTTCGGGAGTGATGATTCTGAGCACAAGCAAATGAAAAACAACCCGTGAAACGATAGAGGCATATTATATTCAGAGAGCAGGGTCGGAATGTGTCGGGGATACTTCAGTTCTTCTGTATGCTGCAGAAAAGATGTTCCTATCAAAGTTTTTGCGATAAAGATGTGAAATGAGTTTTTTCCTGTTTACCTTGCACGGTGTGCGCCTGCGCTGGTCTGAGTGTATTTAAGCTGTGTGTGCGTCCCTAAATAAACAGTTGACAGTCAGCGCTGTGTTCGTCCTTCTATTCCTGCTTCTTTTCTTTGGCCGTGTGCCGTTGCGCTGAAAAACTATGAGTGTGAATTGCAGTGAAGTTTAGTTAATTTTGATGATTTCTCAGTCTATACGGACGATAAAACTGGGCGCAAATACACACGCACAGTAAACCAAGAGCGAAAATCTAAATTGCTCGAGCAACTGCCAGCGCAGCGTTACGGCCACACAGACCGCAGGTTGTTTTGCAGTTAGAGTTAGCTTTTATTTCGTTGCGAAAGCAGCGCTACGCCAGCCAGCTCGGCTCGTCGCGTGGTCGCACTTCATCCGTATGCCGTGGCCCACGAACGACCTTGAGCCGCCGTTGCCTAGCAACGCCGCTGCTTCAAATACCCCAGAAAAAGGCTTCAAATACTCCCCATGCACCCAAATAATGTCTTGACCTGAAACATCCACTACGAACGTTTCACCTTACAAACTTGAGCCGCCTGTACCTCCGCCTTTTGCTTGGCACATGAAGAGCACCTCAGAACACTCCTTTTGCTGCTTTTCCCCGTTATTGAAGCTCAGCAAAGACAGCAAATAAAGAAATTCTTGATTGTGGGCAGCCATTGTATACAATTAAAGACAGTGAACTTCGTCACAGTAAAATACGCCAGATTTCCCCAAGCGGTCACCCTTGAGCTCAAATTATCCACTTCCATAAAATCTGCATTCGATTTGCCGTGTTGCAGCTTCGTCATTACAACATTTGCTGCTTGACTCCTGTTTCTGTCTTTTTGTTTTGTATCGTGTTTGATAGTTCGTTTACGTTTTTAAAAGACGAAGAGTTTGTAACCGTGTTTAAATTTTGAATTGTTAGCTGATTCCTAACATGTTTGTACTGTCCAGTGTTTCTCGGACATGATGAGTTTAAAGACTTTTTTTAATTTTTGAACTGTTAGTTTATTGTGGAAATGTTTGTACTGCCCAGTGGATTTTACAAACGAGGAGTTTGCAATGAGTTTATAATATATGAATTGTTAGCAAGTTGTGGAAATGTTTGTGTTGCCCAGTGTTTTCTCTCACTTCGACTAACGCCATTATAAATGTCTACCACGAGTGTACGTATTTTTCTGTTTCTTTTGTTCATTTATTTATTTAAGAACCGTAGGGTTTAGCATATTCGCTGCAATAGAGACAAATAAAACTGATGCTTAAATATGTAGCCTCTGCGCCTGCGTATTTCTCTTGCCAAGACAACGTGGCGAATGAAAAATAGAGTGAGTGCTAACTGCGCCCGCCCCCCCTCCCCCCCTTGAGCCGTTTCAATCAGCCAGCGCTGTCTGTACAGTATCCTGCTATAGTGATTCCTGGTACGGATCGATGCATCGTTCTTCAGTAGGGTGGCGACACCTATTGTCCAATGACGCCGTTTTGAATTGGCAAATTGGTTTTTGAGAAAAAGAAATGGCGCAGTATTTGTCTCGGTGTACACCCGAACCGCGCCTTAAGGGAAGGGAGGAAGATGGGAGTGAAAGAAGAGAGAGAAAGAGTTGTCGTAGTGGAGGTCTCCGGAATAGTTTCGACCATCTGGGGATCTTTAACGTGCACTCACATCGCATAGCACACGGGCGCCTTTTGCGTTCCGCCTCCACCGAAACGAACCCGACCGCGAACATGCTGGTTTGCTCAAATATATCTCGGTGTGGCTAAATGAATTCATGCTCCAAAATGGCGGACGGATGCGTCCATCAGGTTAGCCGGGCCTCCAGCAGTCGCAGGTTAGCAAGTTGGGCGCCGAAGCGAGCGGACGCGCTTCACATGGGCTCCGCGAATTTTGGCCTTTTCCGGCAGTCGTTCGATCTTGCTTTCCTGGCGTTTGTGCTCAATCGACGGTGGAATATCAGAAGACCAGGAGGATACCATTTTTCCGGCAAGTGGAACTTTATTTTCTCAAAATCCGATGATCACCCCCCCCCCCCCCCCCCCCCCCCTCCGTGCCAAAAAACATGCACCGGCAATATAACAAACACAGGAGGCAAAAACGAGCCGAGGCATTAGAAATTAAATTCGGCAAAATTTCGGAACATGAGATAGCCTATGTAGACGCGGCGGGAGGTGGTGGCGGTTTTACGATGGCAACGGTCCTCAGCGGCCGGGGCAATCCCGTGACAGCTGCCACTTGCGGAGCGTGCAGTTGCCGAGGAAAGTGCGATCGCGCTAGCTTGCGTTGGAACGGAAGCGAAGTTTGTCATCAGTGACAGCAAAACTGCTGTACAAAATTTTAGCAACGAAAGGATCTCGCCCTTAGCGACCAGAATCCTAGGCCAGAGAAAGTGGGATAGGAAAATTCAAATAATTTTGACTCCGGCACACGAAGCCGCCCCCGGCAACGAGGCTGCCCACGAGCTGGCTCGAGATCTCTACCGCCGAGCCGCTACAGGGCCCCTCGATGACCGAGGGAGCGGAGAGCGCATGCTAAAATATGGGGAGATCACGCAGCATTATAGATCGGAGCGTAGACTGGTACCCCCGCCAGACCCAAAATTAGACAACAGACAAGCAGTCGCGTGGAGGCGACTGCAAACTTATACGTATCCGCACCCGGTTATGGCGAACCACATGTTCCCCGAGGCCAGGAGCGATAACTGTAAACTTTGTGGTGCGAGAGGGACCCTCGACCACATAATATGGGAATGCCCGTCCTCTCCCGGGGGGACGCACAATATAGACAGCAGAGACACGTGGGAGACCCTGCTGCGCAGCTCAGATCCTGAGCTCCAGCTCCTGCTCGTCCAACTGGCTGAAGAGACTGCTGGGACCCAAGACCTCCCAGCCTGCATCTGAGGCGGCGGCACCCGCCCCCTGACTTGCGTGTCGGGGGGTGGGTAGATCACTTTATCCGTTGGACATTAAAGTTTATTCCATCCCATCCAGCAGTCGCACTCCCTGGAGACTGTTCTCTAAACGAACGAAAAGCGGTAAATTCGCCCACAACGCGAGCGGGACACCAATCAAGTCCCTTCGGCGTTTCCTTGCGACGTCTGAAGATGAAACTCGGGTTGACGAACGTTGTCTGTTACCAAGCGTAGCTAGCTTTGCTTTCAGTTTCGGTCTCGCTGGAAGCTTACCGGGCCAGCCTATAAGCTACATAGCTTCGTAAGCCCCGCGATCAGCCTTTAAAGAAAGAACTTTGCTATGTTTCGAGAACTTACCCGATTACCTTGCAACCGCACTCACAAAGCATTGCGATGAGTGCTTGTCCTGTTCGGACTGAAATTTCGCCATATGTGCCTTTCGTCTGGATTTAGTTACATGGACTGACTTTTCGCCTTATAGCTTCGCGATCGTTATGACGGGCTGGCACAGATGAGAGCGCTTCGTTGAGAACAATGCATAATCGCAGCGATGGCAGAAGCAGTGAGACAAGATAACCGGCCAGCTGCTGAGATCACAGTGGTACGAGTGTGTTTGCACGGGCCTCTTCAGGTCGGAATCTTTGTACCATATCGTTGGCATGCCCGCGGGAGCGCCGAGTCAAATAAGCGCAGCCCGCCAGCGGTGTTCCAACGTCATCGTCGGCGGGGGTTTAAAAGGGACGGCGCTGCAGCCAGTGAATGTTCTTTTGTGTGCAGCGTCGAGTGTGCGCGTGAAGCCCACTCTGCTTCCCTTTGTAGACACATAGCGGCGCGGCCGTCGAAACGGCTCGCAGACAGCGAGTGGCTTGGCTGCTCAAGTGAAGAAGATTTCGTTGGTGTCTTATCTCGGCGAGCGAACCAACCTTGACTCTCACCGGAGTCGCCATGAATCACCTGCAAGGTAGTTGATCAGTGACCTCCTCATACCTCCTTGTACTATCGTAGAGATGGCGATAGCACTGCGCGCTAGAAATTTTTGATAGCGTGTACTCCTTCTGGTGATACCATCTGTTCGCTGACATGTTCGATTCACACCAACTGGCCCGCGTGGTGACGTTGTTAAACTTCCGCCAGGAGGTCGTTTCTTTTTTTTTTTTCACAGCTCCTAGCTCTTTGGTAAAACACACTTTTAGTCATAAAACGTTGATTATTTGCCTTAACCATAAGGAAGTTTGTGCAGAAAAATAACTGATATTATAGACTGGTGCAATTCGAAGAACGAACAGGCAAATGCCCCTAAAAAGGAGGCCCTCCAGTTTTCATGACGTCGTAGTTGGCCTGCTGGCGTGAAATCGCAGGGGAAGCAGATGAAAGGGGATTAACTACGGCTTAATTGGATTAACCGCGGAGTCATACAAATCAACGCCTTCGGCTGAAGGGTCTCCTTTGAGGGGCACCTGCCGATTCATGACTTGTATCCGGCGGTAGTAACTGAACATATTAAATTACTTTTCTTCTCATCTTTCCTTCGCGTGGTTGTGCAGCTATAATGTACTGAAGCCGACGGTCACTCCATACCTTGCGACGGGCACAATGACACATAAGCTTAGTTATCCATAAAGCAATGCTTTCGTTTTGCTTAACTTCGTCAGTATGCTCATATCTCCGGCGAACAATGTACGCGCTTTAGGCTGCAGCTTTGGATGTTCCTTGTTCACTGTCATCGTTCAACAGCTTTGACTGAAAGCACGCTAAATTTCTGAATTGTGATGTAACACGCTAAACGCAGAAACTCTACTAGAAGTCACATGTGAACGGCTGGGACTATTGTGAGCTTCGAACATGCATGCCTCGCGAAAGGGATGGGCTTACTCGCAGGACGAACGAGCGAATAAAAAAATTAGCTGCGGTTCAGCTACTGCTGAACCACAGTTCAGCTGAACCAGGTACTGCTGAACCTGGTTAGAGAGCGAAAGCTATAAGCGGCTTGGCGTCTGTAACGTTGAGTGCGTTCCAGTTACTGGTTAGGCAGCGCATCCACCCTGCCACCCTGGTAGGTGGCAGTTAATGGTTGGCCGCGAGAGCTTTCTCACCCAGTGCGGCCTATTGCAGCAGTGCCGCGTGTCTGCCACAACGTTGTCAGCGCTAACGCATGCAGCCCACATCTCTCTCTCACCACCCCACGTACTTACCTATATGCGCGACTCAGACGTCCACTGACCAACGGAGCCAGTTATGCGCACTTCCTTTCCTTAAAATCATCGGAGTGTAAAACGCTCCCAACTCCAACGCCAATGCACACTATGAACGCCGACGGCCTATGGCTTCAGTAAATTGGATTTTGAGGAAAGGAAACGGCACAGTATCTGTCTCGCATATCTCGGTGGACACCAGAACCACGCCGTAAGGGAAGGGAGGTAGGTGGGAGTGAAAGAAGATAGAAAGAGGTGACGTAGTGGAGGTCTATCGCTTCAGTGCTGCGTTTCTGTCACAACGTTGTCAATGCCAACGAATGCAACGCACACTTGTCACTACTGCAACGTAGCTTAAAGCACGACTGAGGTGTTCACTGTCCCAAGAGGGCAGTTATGCGCCTTCCTTTGCTTTCGGAGCTCAAAATCATTTTTTTGAAGTTGAAGTTATTTATTTACTCAACAATGAGAGGGAACATCGAGAGAAAAAAGCTCCAATGAGCTTGACAGGCTCTAGAGCCCCTCAAAAAATAGGTGAAAAAAAAGGAAAATAGAAGGAATTTGAAAGTGAAAACTGGGCACTTGGCACCTAAACAGTCCGCAGCAGTGGGAGTAGAGTATATTCTAGGCACTATAGTGGGAGGCTGCTTTGTCCAGCACAGCCGAATCTCCAACTTCTGCTGGTGACCTGGGCAGAGGACGCCGCGACTAGGCACAGCCTGGACGCCACAACCGGCAGCCTGAAGGCCGCCCACAATGCTGCTGCATATTTTAGTTTTTTTTAGGCCTTCTAATAAAAAATTGGAGGGGCTTAGCTTTGGTTAAACCTGGTAGGTTGCGAAAGCAGGTGTTTTATACTGCATATGCAGCGCCTCAAATGGGAGCGCCGTGGCAAGCGGCCGCCGTTACCCGACGAGCCGAGTTGGTAGCCCGTCTCTCGCTTTTGGTATGACGTCACGCTGTGACGTCACTAGGCATGGCATGACGTCAGGGGTCATTCTAAATGTTACGTGTGGCTACCGGCCGCCGCTGCGCGACGACTCGACTTGGTAGCCCATCTCTCACCCTGGTATGACGTCAGAGGTCATTCTAAAGGTCAAACGTGGCTACCGGCCGCCGCTACGCGAAAGGCCGTTCATGAGCATAGTATTGCTTTCGCAATAAAAAAAATAGGCAGTGGCTCAGCTCTGGTTCAGCCTGGGTATACAAGCGAAAAGCTTCTGTTGTGCTTGGTTTGACGTCACGGCTGTCGCAGTTCGCGAACAATGCACTGGGAGCACCACGATAACGGTGGAGGAGTTCGGCCGTCCACACACTGCCTGTACGGAGGCGGAGGAGGAGACGGAAATCGGCGTGGTTAAAGCTGCCCGCAGGAATGCGGAGAGGAGGGTTGCCGGCTGAGACGGTGGTGCTGAGACGCGGACAACACGCGGCTGCAACGAAAGGTCGAACGGTGGGCGAGGAGGCGAAGCGAGCAGTTGTAGCGACAGCGAGGAGGCGACGCACATGCGCAGTAGCGCGCGGCTGCGCCGAAAGGTTTCACTCGGTTTCAAGGACGCTTGGTTTTGCGCATGCGCATAACTCGCCAGTTCGGCTCACGCGAAGCTCGGCTCTGACCCGCGTAGTGAAGCCTTTCCCTTCAAAAGTTTTTCACCACCACCCGGCGATCGAAGTGCGAGGTCCCGTAGTGAAGCTTTCACTTCAAAAGCAGTGAATGCTCAGGCCAGGCCGCAGCTGTCCTCGCGCGCTTTGACAGCTTTATCTTCTGCTTCCAGCAGAGCGCGGTGTAGCACATGAAAATACGCTTCCAATTCAGTGAAAGATTTCTACTAAATAGCGATCCCCGCAGAGAGGATTAGTATGGCTCTATTCAGAACGTTGTACCATTCCACCTCACAAGAGTGTCGTTTAGCTACTTATGAGCCTGCGGATAGGGACGTGTTAGGCTATTTCGAATCTTTGATGGGGACAGTCCTGGAATAGCTTCCGAGCTTTTAGCCATCCTCCGAGGCGAAGAGTTACGCGACAATGATAAGGCCGGCTCCCAAACCCGCCTCGATCACGTGGCCAAAGATGGCACATTCCCGCAAATGTTTCCACAGGTCTATCCTTATCGCCCGAACCCTTATCGCCAGATCCTTGTCGCCTGACTTGATTTCCGAGTAGCGGGCAGACGCCGGAGTTTTCGGTTACAAGATACGATGACGGTGAAGGGACGTCTTTTAGACCATAGTCTGTTATAAAACAGAGTTGCATTACAAGGTGCTTAGGGGCCCAGGGGAATCTGTAAAACCTATCAATAGTAATAGTGCAGTATGCCTTAGTTACAGGTGAATCGGTACTGATGTATCTTTATCTCCGGAGGATGAGGGATACGAAATCTCTGGGAGTTTGTATGAGTTTCTTTACACGAACATTTCGGCTGTGGAACACCACTTGGCACAGATCACGCTCAAAACTAACTCGCAGCCTGAACTCTGGAATTCTGAGACAGGCTTGGTAGCTAAAAGCGCCACCAAAAGCAGCAACGATGTCACCGGTGGTAAGTCATGCGTCAAGCGGTGACCCCGAAGACGAAAACGGCGACCGTTGTGAGAGTGGCCATCTTCGAGGCGAAGTACTAGTCGCATGCCACGAATCTGACGCCGCGTTCATCGGCTCCGGCACGCAGAGAATGGCGGCGGTGAAATCCGGGACACGATGCTTCGCTACTGGGAGCACTTCGACCCGACCATCGAGAGCATGATGCTGGACGCCCGGGCGCAGCTTCTCAACGTCGAGGAGAGCGCCGAGATACTGTCGCACCTGCCCAACATCTCGGGCAAGGACGTGCTCGAGCTCGGCGCCGGCATCGGGTGCGTTTGCTTGCCTGCTTGTGTGCATGTTCCTTTTTTTTACAGTGCTTGATTAGCGAGGTGTTACAGGGGAGTGTGCATGTACAGCCTAAATACAATTGAGCAGCAGCTAAGGTCAGTTAAAACTGCGAAAAGCCTTCGTAGCTACAATAAACGGCGCAAGATGGCAACACTTGTTTTTGGGCTATAGTTGGTAAGCCACGATCTCAGAAGAACCAGCGCAAAAGGACAACGGACAAGAACGAAGGATGACGACACGGACAGAAGTGCTTATCTGTCCGTGTCGTCGTCCTTCGTTCTTGTCCGTTGACCTTTTGCTCTGATTCCTCGGAGCGCAAGATGGAACGTGCCACAATTTTCATGGTGACACCGTTTAAGCTGGCAGGAAATATCAGGTCAAATCAAATTCTGGTTGTGGACTTGCCTAGCATAGTTTGACGTAATTTGCGTAGCCTGGAAGCTTTGCACAAGCCAGGAGGATTGCTATTTTCATCACTGGCCTCTTCATGCTCAGCGTGATTGAAGTCATGTGTGCTCTGCTTTCTACAAATGCTTTGCGTGTAACGTGTCGTATGCTTCGAGATAATCGCAATCCATGAGTATGTCGTTTAAAATCAGGCATGTCGTCTAGAACCAGCTGAGAAGATGTTTAATGCATCTCTCCAACGTCTACACTCAAGTTACCTGCGGGCACCACCGCTTGCTCCAGTGCTCCCTTCATATCTTAGTCGATCGGCTTTTTTATTAGGAAGAAGTTCAAAGCGGCTTTATCGCAGGATACTCACGGTGCAGGCAAGATAGCGAACGCTCACGAACCTCGCGGAGTCGGCTCTGGAGACACTGCTTGAGCACATTAATCAAACCTGGCTTCCTGATCGGCTCCCTGCCACGTGGAAATCGGCCATTCTAATTTCCATCCACAGCACGCAAACCCCCATCGGACCTGCGTCCAATCTCAATCACGTCATGTGCCGGCAAGCTTATGAAACATTCGTGTAAGGTAATTTAACAGCGCAAATGAAAGACGAGGCATGGAGACACATAACACACAGGACTCGCCTTTCCTGTATGTAGTCTATCTCCGTGTCTTTCATTTGTGTGTGTGTGTGCGTGTGTGTGCGAGAGCACTAATCCGGAGGTTCAGAACCCAGCAAAATCGTCTAGCTGTCGTCTGTCCGGAAGCAACCTTGATCACACAAATTCCACCGGTGGCAGCACCTGCTCTCTCAGGGCAGTGACGCACCGCTTAACCTCTGCATCACTAGTATGAGGACTCCCAAGGATCTATGAATGTTAAGTAGAGAAAGTCCAGTTGTGCATATATGGATTCGCTGTGTTTTTAAGTAGAGAAATATCAATTCTGCATATACGGATACGCCGTACTTTCGCATTCTAATGCGAATATTGTAAACGTTCTCATTTTTTGTCCACCGAGAAATGAGACAGCTACCGCGCCATTCATTTTCTGGTAAACAGTCATTTGCGCTGTTAAATTAAATCTGAATGACATGAACCAACAAGCCCAGCAAATTTCTTTATGGGCCTCGTACTACTCGCATTCGCAGCAACTGGTGCTCTTAAGCTGCCGTATGGCTTCCGTCGCTCAAGAGGCGTACGTCGCACAAACTGTGTCGCGGCTACGCAGAGCGGTCGGCGTCGACCTAAAAAGCACTCTTGACAACGTCTCTCATCAGGCGATTCTTCTGGCAGACAGACTATCAGTTCCAGGAAGCGCCTTTATCGCTGTATGCAAAGATTCCTGCGTAACCGTACCTTTATTGCGTCAGTTCCGGACGCCACTCGATACCTCGCCCAGTGTGTTCCACAAGCATCCGTCTTGTCCCCAGCTCTCTTCAGCGTGGCTATGCAGTGCTTCACGCCCCTACTTAGGCATGCGAAGCATTTACGCTTTACTATCTATGCGGCTGATATAGCTCTACAGCTTTTCTCACAGCTCCTTGGCGGGAGTTGAACATAATATTCTGGCCTCGACGTCATCGATACCTGCATGCAATCCATCGACCTTCATTTCTCTCCTTAGATAGCCATGGTATACCAGTATCGTAGCGAGCTACGCAGCTATATATAAAGTTACGGTTCACCCATACACTGAAAACATCATCCCTGCGTTCTGGGCGAATAATAGCAGATGAAATGTATGTCTCCACAACATCATCCATCGAGCTATGCGAACCACACGATTTCCGCTGTATCTGTTCGTCACGGAGCAGTGAATGAGCAGCGACCAACGTCTATAGCTCTTTCTTTGGTTGAGGTGTCCACCGAGAAGTGAGGCAGTTACTGCGCCTCTAATTTCCTCGAAGCCATTATTCTCCCTTGTGGCGTAATCTCGAGCTCTCTACCGTTCACACAAGCTCCTCTTGTTGGTCACTTCCCTTCTCCCCATCCAGCCGCCGCGGTGGCTCAGTGGTTATGTCGCTCGGCTGCTGACCCTAAAATGAGGGTTCGATCCCGGCCGCGGTGGTCGAATTTCGATGGAGGCCAAATTCTAGAGGCCCGTGTACTGTGCGATGTCAGTGCACGTTAAAGAACCCCAGGTTGTCGAAATTTCCGGAGCCCTTCACTACGACATCTCTCATAGCCTGAGTCGCTTTGGGACGTTAAACCCCATAAACCAAACCAAACCTCCCCATCCGTCTTCCTTGGGCTCACCTGACAAATGTGTTTCCGCCCTCCCCATCCCTTGCAACAGTTACGTGGCGCTGCGGGCTACTCGTAAAAAAAGAAAAAAAGAACGTCGGCTGACTGATGCTGTAACTCCCGCTGCCCTAAATCAGCTCAACAATCACTCGGGAACGAACAAAATCAACTGTTCGAGACAAACGAATGAAGCAAAAACGAAAAAAAAAGAAAAAGAAAATCTGTCTGCCTAGCTCCCATTGTCTTTCGACTCACGCCACCTTAGTGTTCAAAGGAGCGCGTGTTTAACCGCGACTACGCCAAAGCATTGTGCGGTTCTTGCGCGCAGATAGCCAGACCGGACAACCTCCCAACTTTCGACGTAATCTAGAACGGCAGCAATGCAATGGAATGCGCAGACTTTTCGAGACTGTTACTCACGTTATGCCACAGTCACGTTATGCCTGTGGGAAAACAACGACATACATTCAAGCGAGCGAAGAAAATATGGTAGTGCAAACTGAGCTGCACTAGCTGTCTCACTTGGTGCAGCACTTGGTGGCGGTAATGGATCGATAACGGTGATAAGCAGGATGACGACGAGAACTGCGCTGCTCTATTTACAGATAGCTAGACTGCGCAAACCCTTCTTTCGTGCATCGTAATCTAAAGTGGCAATGATACGGACGAATTTGAGAGTCTTTCTGAGAAACCGGCGAACATGCATAAAGCACGAGGAAACATGTTGTAGACTCAACAGGAATTTGAATAGCTAGGCTCCCGTTCTGCAGAAAATCCGACGAAAAGGCCCACCTGCCGCCTAGGTCACGTGACCGTGTGACGTCATCACAATCTGCCTCCGTGGCAGGTGACAACCTGCCCACTGGATTGTGAGCAAACTGCTCACTGTAGCAGGTGGCAGTTAAGTTAATGTTCTACGGTGATGTTCTACGGTGATGTTATCACAACGGGCAAATTTGATGCATAAAACTTCGATTGCATTTAAAGCGTGGTTATAACGTTTCAGGCATACACGTCAAACTAATGAGTTATAAATAAAAAGTCATCCGGCGTTGAGATTGGACACATTACATAAAAAGTTTAGTTCAGACATTAACGAAGTGTTGAATGTAAAAGAAAAGATGCACTAGAGAAGTGTATCATTCTAGTAATATTTATGTGACTGAAATAATAAAATCTCTTGAAATTCGCAAACGTGAATAGGTGGCTGATATACCTTTTGAAGAAGAAAAATTATCGTCCAACCGCAGTAATAACGTTGCTTAACGTTGTCGAGCTATAGTAATATTAAACACTAGACGGCAACGTCGCTTTCACTTTCAAATACATCCAAATGTTTATTATATGTCGTGAACATTGCTGAAGGAATCAAATTGCAAATTCTACAAAGTAATATCCTTAAAGACAAATCAGGTTAATTTTTCTAGCACAGTAATCAAATACGACATTAAATTGTAACGTTAATGCAATATTACTAAGCCATGTTTCATACAAATGCAAGCGAACCATCGGCAGTAAAAGTTTACGGGATGTGTGTTCTCAGAAAATAATTTACTGAAGCGCTACATGGCATGCATTGCGATAAGCGGATAGAGCTGGCACTTCTCCTATACACTCCGACGTTTCAGGCGATTGGTTTACCTGACTGCACTGAAATAAATTTTTCTGCGCCCGCCCGCATGTCGTTAACTTTTCTTGCCTATAGTTCATCAGGCACAGTGCCTCGGTATTCTTGCTGCTTTCCGCAAAATAATGACAAACCTTAAATGTTAATTTGCAGTCATATTTCTCAATCTTCTTCCTTGCTCGATCTTTGTTCCTTTTCTTGTTGGAGGGAATTTTACATATCACCACATTGGGTCAGCTATAAATGTTCCTCAAACTGTTCTAAACAATGCCACGCCAAAGACAGCCGCAAGTGACAAACATAAATCGCAACGAGTATTGAGAAACGCATAACCGTAGTTGGAAACAATAATCCAAGCCTTTGCAAATATATGGAGTGGGAGGATTCAAAGGTCTTTAAATAAAACGCTCGAAGATTTCACCAGCGGAGTGCAGTGAAGAGTGTAGATTAGACATGAGTTGGTGAAGGCTGAAATTAATGTGGGGGCGGGGCATTCAGTGAACAGCCCAGATGTACAGAGAACGAATGCAAACCTTGGCAAAGGAATGGAACTTTGGAAAGGAAACGCAGTTTACGAAGTCGACCAGGCTCGGTGCACGGGTGGCTGAACGAAGGAAGTTTGCTAGGGTATGGTGGCCGACGGCAGAAGCAGGATATATAGGACGAATGTAGACGTCACTGGTAGAAGCTTTCGTCCTGCAGTGGACCGATAGAGGTTGTTGTTGATGACGATAATGTCTTGCTCTCCATGCACTTCTGATTACCTCCAGCCTCGCCAAACTAGTAAGTGGAGCGCGAAGTGTTGGTCGATGTTTCCGAGATAAGGAGGCGTGAAGAACTCTTATGTGTCGGGAATGCGACGCTGTCTATAGAGTCGTTTATGTGCACAGTGATTCCGTCTCTGTGGCAATCCTGCCTCTGTCCGTACCTGTTGTCGGGCAGTATGCTGGTGAGATGTTGCTAACGGAAAGCCGGCGAAATCCGCAGTCGCTTCACGGGCAAGCTGGCCTCCAAGGCTCGTCACGTGACGGCCGTAGACTTCATCCCCGCATACGTGGAGTCGAATCGCCAGAGGAATGGACACCTAAACAATGTCACGTTCCTCCAGACTGACGTCATGAAGCTCGACCAACCAGCGCAGAGGTAAGTCCCGCTGCCCCGGAGTTCTGCACAATGTTTTCTTTTTGATTTTTATTTCGCGAAACGTGGTATGTTGTAGTTAAACGTTCTATATAGTGGAAGCGGTACAATTACTCTTAATCACTGTACTGCTGTAGTGAAGTGGCGGATGTCACGAAATGACTGTCGCTCCATTGCAGCTTCGTTGTAACTTAACTGGTTACGGCTTATCGTTCTCTATACGGAACACAAGCGCAAGCTGGAATATATTTGGCTACCCCCTAAATGCTCCCTTACCGACTTACGGATAACGCGCCGAGAGAAGAACCATACGCAGCGTGAAGGAGTCGAGCCGTCCCGATGAGGGGACACAGCAAACCCCCACTTGTATAGTTACGTTTCCTCTTGGTGTAAATACCTAAAGTCGATCTCAAAGTACAAGAATACGCAGAAAATTCGCAATTTTGTGCGAAAAGTTTCTCCCCGCCCACAATGCTCAAGACTGTACAGAGGGCAAAACACATGTCTAGAACGACCAAATTGTGCGTTCCGCAGACCCAAAAGCCGCCGCGACCAGGAAAGCAAGCAATGAGGGTGAAATCCTATGACTTTAGCTGCACAAGCTTAAATGCAGACCATATTTAACCAAATGCTATTGCTAGATATCGCGTCTTCAGACCGAAACATGCCCAAAACGTGTTCTAGATAAGCGCTTGCCCTCTGTACGCGCGCAGTTAGCGCCGAAGCGATGCCCTAAAAAGCACGCTGGGGAGCAGCATGTAGTAGCAGCATCGCAAGTAGTGTCACCATAAGACGTCAGGATATTTAGTGCCGGTCTGGAAATTCTTAAGGGCGACTCCTCTCCTTTTATTGTTGTTTTCTTCCGTGCAGCTACGACGTGGTGTTCAGCAACTGGTTGTACATGTACCTGAGTGACGAGGAGTGCTTACGGCTCTTCGAGAAAGAAATCTCCTGGCTCAGGGACGGTGGTCTCCTCTTCCTGCGCGAGTCGTGCTTCAAGCCATCCGGTAAAAGATCGCAAACGTCCTTTCCCGATATATGTACGGCTCGCTAAAATGCAGGGCACTTGCCTTCTGTCAGAGTTGAGTGTGGTGTGACAACAATTATGAAGACGTATGTGCGAGTTGACGCTGGTGCAACGAGTTTTCAGTGAAGGAAAAGCACGGTAGATTTAGAAGAACAGAAAGCTGGGCGAGTTGGTTGTTATCCATATCAAACAGCGCTCGTGTTGTTGTGCTTGTCTGTCTTCGTCTTTTTCGCGCTGTTTAATACGCACGGTAGATTCTTAAGGAAGGCCCGTTTACATCGCTGGATTCAAAAACACAGAAATGTCGGTGTTAGACACCTGTTTAATTTAATTTATTTACCTTCAAGGTACCGAGTGCATTAAAGATAAGAGGGGTTAAAAGAATAAAAGATAAGAACTTGCAAAATTTAAACAATATATACGACAGAGAAAATCCAAAATTTCGACTTCAAATCTCATGATGACAACGATACATAGATACAAAACACAAAGTACACATTGCCAAATTGTATGCAGATATAAAGAAGCGCAACAGGTCTTCAAAGTTTTTTGTTAATATTTTGAAGATGACGCTGATAAATCCGATAAAATAAATATAGTAAGCAGACGTAGGCAAAAATTAAAGTATACATCTCAAAAGTGCGCTTTTAATATAACTGGATTAGTTATGCTCGTTAGTGATGGAGATCACTTGTTCCAATCCTAGGTAGTTTTAGGAAAGGAGGATTTGGCGGCCAAGACAGTGTCAAAAAAATGTATGTCAACTTTCTGTTTGTGACTAAGACGGGAAGGAACCCGTATTACGTCTCGCTATACTGCTTCGTGCAGAAGGTAGGACTGGCAGCACTTCATGAGCGGCTAAATTCACAAATCTTCGCGCTTCGGGAATGGGTCTGTTTTCTTTCTTATAGGTGACGTGAAGCGGACGACCAACCCTACTTTCTACAGGCGGCTGTCTGACTACTATAACATGATCAAGAAAGTTCCTGTACCAGCAGGTGACTCGGAAGACTGCTTCGTCGTGGAAAAGGTGGCCAACGTCAAGGCGTACATCAAGGTGAGTCCTTGAGAAGCAGCGGCAAAATATGAGATTTTTAAGACGCTTAACATGCGGTTCCGTCATAGATTTCTCTGGATGAGCAGAATGACTCAATATTCCTTCCACCCCAAGCGCTAATTCTTTCCGCTGTCCAAATCCTGTGCGATTCTTTCCACGCTTACTTGTTGTAATTCTTTTTTTCTTCTTAAGTGAGCTAACCGTTGCCACACTACAGGAGCACCTAACAGCTAAAACGGAACAAACAATCCTTTCTTTCAGCATTAGCTGTTCTCCTCTATTGTAACGTATTTATTTTTTCTGCTCTTTTGCTATAACAGACGCGGGAAAAACACTGCGTATTGGCGCTTGGCTGTAGTCATAGGTTCCTACATAGCTACAAAAAAAAAACTGTAGTTCGAGCCAAATATTTCAAAAGCAAGTGCTAATATTAGCTGCAGATATGTTGATAAAGATGCGCGGTTTAAACCTCTAGGAGCACGAAGGCGCTCTTGAGCTCTCTGTGAGATTTACTGACAGAAACAGTTTTTTTGTTCTTCACTGCTCAGCCTTCTGGCATTGTACTTTGTCATTGTTCTTACATTAAGGCACAAAGCTTCTTGCTGTAAGCGTAACTTTATTACGTGACATTATAAAAGGGGTAGAGGTGCTTTCCTTTTGTCTTCTCAAAAGAGCCTACGGAGGTTGCTCACGAGCAAAAAACGATCGTTTTTGGCACACTCAAACAAACAGAAACACGGGTTGAAGTATTTGAAGTAGCAAAATATTTCAGCAGCCCTAATGGACCATGTACTGTCGATGGAAGTGAATAAACATGGAGAGAATGCGCTTCGCGTTCTGCCTCCATTCGTTCCTCAAATATGTGGAGTCTTAAAGTATGTATTACGACTGGTCCTCCGTCATCACCTTTGTTTCTGTTTCAATCACTCTCCTTGCACACCCACCGGAAGAAGCTGTGCAAAATCGGCTGGCATTCAAGGGAACGAAAATTCTGCCGCATTAACGGCGATCTGTTGAAAGAGCCGGGACAGAGTTTAAAGTGTTGCAAAATAAACGGCCGCTCGCGTAGCGTCGTTCAAATATTTTGGTGACTAAAGCTGTTGTCCGGGCGTGGCTCTTGAGCATTTCATGACAACAAAGGGAAATCGCAAACAATTTCGTACATTTTCAACGAAATCGGCACTGTTGTAGCATTGTTGCATAATCGAAGCTTAACTCCTTGAACGTGCAGCCTCGGTCCTTTCGAAGGTAACGCGCACGAATCGTCAAGTGTTCTTACGAGCTGGAAATCGTAGAGGAAAACTACCCGGCTGGTAGAAGTGTGGGTTAATGAAATAGACTGGTAGTACGGACACAAGTCTTCAAACGTCGCAATTGTCGTGGTTCAGATAGTGAAGTCATACACTCGACGTCGTACTGCGCTTTTATCATCGTTTCGACAAGCAAGTTCAGACTTCGTCAGCGGCAGCTGGTCGTACGATCATCAGGCTATAGTGCGTGACCATGTTTACAACGGTTTCACAAACGTCCTGCGGAAGGCAGGGCAAGGTCATGGCAAACTTGTCGACCTCGCTCTTCCTCTACAAGCCAACAAGTGCGCTCCACGAGTGTTTGCTACCTTTGAAAGTCGCTTCTTTATCGCTACCCTGTTCGCCAAGATCAGCACGTTTCACAAAGTGTGTGAGTCTTCCTGGAAACGCTTCCATGACCGCCTGAGCAAAATGACGTCACGTCGCCACATCCCACGGAACGCGTGACATTGTTGTCGCCACCACTCAGCAGACTGCTGACGGCGCACGTAAGGTCTGCATGGTGAGATCTGAAGTTGCCAGCTGATAAGCGACGCCCATTACTTCGCTTTAAAGCTCAAAACAAAGACAAATGATAACTACGACTCAATTGCTGTCTCGTACGTTCGTCTGTTTCATACCACGTCACCCTCGGACGAGGAGTCATAGTACGGTGTATTAACCCGTTAACGTTCGAGCAGACAACGAGTATTGTCTGCGAAGACATTAACTGAGCGGCAGTTGCCTATACGGTACTTACCTCTCCTCGCAGATTACGCCGGGAGCTCTAGCGATAACGATAAGACACTGCTCAGTTGCTTTGCAATCTCGCGTGCTCTCTCCAGGCTGTTGCGCAACCCGGAAAGCTGACATCGTGTACTCGTTCAGGCGATGGGATAGAAGCATCTGTGGAGCTTCGCGCGACGCTTTACGATCTAAAAAGAAAAACGCGAGATGGCTAAACTTGTCTCTACTGGGCGGCCGATGCGTCCAGTGTTTCCCCTTCCACTTAGCAACGGTGATTTATCTCTGCTGACGTACAGCCTCTTTCACGACCAACCGCAGACCCTCACTGCTTCAGATCTAAACCGCGGTGGTTGCGTGGAGGGAGAAAGGCTCGCACCGTTTGTTGCGACAGCTTCTGCGGTTGCCCACGGGACCGTCGCAGACGCTATAGTATCGGTCCCCCGGACGGAAGGTCAGTTTCGGAAAGCTCCGCATTGCTACTAGTCGCCAGCTTGCGCTCAAGGTGACTTATTTGACCGGCGGTTGCCTACTCAGTGCATTGCGCCGTTCGCACTTCAGCTTTACTGCATTGTATGTGGCATTTCATTTCTTTCGAGGTGTTTAAGTGAGCTGTTATAAAGCAATATGGTTTCATTAGTTGTCCCGTTATACGTAACTCGTCCGGAGAGTCAACCAGCTTTGGTGCAAGCAGTGTTTTGACGTGGCTGCGACAGTTGCCCAGTGGCTTTCAGTCGTAGTTAGTAAATGCGGAATTGGTTGATCATTGTAAGGTGTACAGCGCTGCCTTTGGGCGGCCGGAGCGCCTGGCTGCGTCGTTTGATTTTTTCCTTTCTACATTTGACGGACTTTCTTTTGGACACGAAAAAAGAACTGGTTCTTAATATACATAGCAGGATGAGAAATGACTGGATTATTAGACGTTATCTTGGAAGCTGTACAACTTTCTATATAGATGGGAGTTCTCCTCCAGGTAGTATAGCAAATGATAATTTAGTTAATTAAACGTAGTTATTTGGACTTACATACCACCCCGTATTTGTTTGCATACTTATTACCTACTCGCTTTTTAGTGCCGCCTTCTGATAATACACCAACTTATTTTAAAAACTTTCATCCAGTAAGTCGCTTGGGACGCACTGTACGTTCACCATGCCAACAGCCGTTATCGCTAGCATTATGTCTCCTTTCCCCGTACATCCTCTCCCCTACCGGGGGAAGACAGCGTTCTCATTCGCGCGCCACAAAAGCGTCACAACGCGTAGAATTCTCCTTTCCATTTTTTTTTTATATTGTTTCTTGCCAACCACACGTGCACGCTCGCAGCCAGCGCAGCTGGCGCTGAGCTGAGCGTTGTAATAAAGTTTGTTCATTCATTCCACATTGCAGCACAAGCAAAACCCGTGCCAGCTGTGCTTCCTAGCCAGGAAGATGCGTCGTGGTGCCGTGAAGGACTTCAACAACTTCCAGGAGTTCCTGGACCAGCAGCAGTACTCGCGCGACGGCGTGCGGCGGTACGAGTGGATCTTCGGCAACACCTTCGTCAGCACGGGCGGACTCTCCACCACAGAGGTGAACAGATGGGGTTCGCGCCACGCTTTGTACGCAGGAGGGACTGCGCCAGCTGTTTTAGCTGTGGTCTGGAGGCAGCAGCCTCCTTAGTTATCGAGACTTGTGCACGGGATCTTGAAAGCTTAGTAAAACGCTGTGCAAGAAAACAGGCCACAATTAAAATAAGTAGGCACGGATGAGACAACCGTAAAACGTCCGCTTGTTATTCATGTCCTATTGTGGTACTACTTCTTGCCCAGTGGCTATATCTTTGATTTGCATCCACTGCCTTACGAGAAGTTCTCGTTTATGTGGCCCTATGACAAGTAGCACCTGCTGCCAAGCATCAGCTGAATGGTTCTTTATTCCAACGAATAAAAACTGGTTGATTTTTTTTTTAATCCAAAGATAAGTTACTACATAGCGGTGCTGATGACTTGTTTCGGCTTGAACAGGCCTGTCCAATCCCAAAGAGAGAGTATCAGGAATTAAATGCATGGAGGCCTCATAACATTCTGAGGCTCTGCCTCTACAAATTCATCATTTAAAAAAACTCGATTACATCCTTATAAAAACATAGCCCAATATGGGCAGGACAGGGACAGAGGACGAATTTCAAAGGCGTTCTTTGTCCAGTCCCCGTTGTGCTAAGATTTTGCAACCATGCCGAAAGAAATTGCTCAGCAACATGCTTTTCTGTCACACCCGCGCCCTATTCCGCTGCAGTGGGGCGTGACGAAGGCGGGCGTCAAGGATGGCGACCGGATCCTGGACGTGGGCTGTGGTGTCGGTGGACATGACTTCTACATGGCGGAGGTAAGGGGCCAGTGTAACGAGTCGGTGACTATAGTGTATTCCGGTAAATTCACTGTTAGAGAGAGAGACAGAGAGAGAGGAAAAAAAGAGAAGAGAGAAGAGAGAGAGAAGAGAAAAGGAAAAGAGGGCGCTGCTATTTATTTGCTCAAGGGAAAAGAAGCGTGTCATATCCGAGCTGTGGAATCCAGCCGGCGGGTATAAGTCGAAACTTTAGTTTGAGGTGGCGTGGTGGCCGGTGACGTGGTCACCAAGAGCGGCCATAGCGATGGACGGAGTGCATGTAGCAGGTGGAGAGGCCAGTCCTCCCATATGTTAATAGTGGAATGTAATGCGTGAGGAGGTTCAAGGGGATTTGACAGAAAAAAAAAACGAAGTATCCTTTAGAATAACACTGGCGTATTCATTTCCAGCCTTAGGAAAAGGTCGCCTCATATAGGTCGGGTGAAAAGTTGAAGGAACGCAGTTCCGCAAAACATTATAATATAGTATAACAACGTTAATGCACTGAATGTTGGGCGAGTTGGTTCGCACTTCGCATAGTTACAGAAGATGAAGGACAAATATAAAAGGCAAGCTAACGCGACGGTGCGTTGTCAACAGCGCCTGTTGTATAAGACGACGGACAAAAGAAAAATGCATGTATTTTCCTTTTGTACGTCGTCTTATTTGCTGTTGTAGCTATGCCAAATGCGATGGTGCGCCCGGGCTTTCGGAAATTGGGGAACACATTAACACGTCGGCGGGAATCTACGGCAGCTAGTGAACTGCTCACACTTATACCCCAGCGCACGTGATACAGCAACAACTCGGTCCATAGAAATGTCAGAACATCTGACACCACCTATACAATGGAGTGTAGCGCATATGGCAGGTTCTCTCAGATCATGAATGGCAGTTTACCAATATCCCTCAAGAGAAAAGTATACAACAGCTGTGTCTTACCGGTACTCACCTATGAGGCAGAAACGTGGAGGCTAACAAAGAGGGTTCAGCTTAAGTTAAGGACAACGCAGCGAGCTATGGAAAGAAAAATGATAGGTGTAACGTTAAGAGATCGGAAGCGGGCGGAGTGGGTGAGAGAACAAACGCGGGTTAATGATATCCTATTTGAAATCAAGAGGAAGAAGTGGGCTTGGGCAAGGCATGTAATGCGAAGGCAAGATAACCGCTAGTCCTTGAGGGTACCGGAGTGGATTCCAAGAGAAGGCAAGCGTAGCAGAGGGCGGCAGAAAGTTAGCTGGGCGGATGAGATTAAGAAATTTGCGGGAATACGGTGGCCGCAACTGGCGAAGGACAGGGTTAATTGGAGAGACATGGGAGAGACATTTGCACTGCAATGGGCGTAGTCAGGCTGATGATGATGATGATAGTACGTGCATACCTAAGAAATTTTTAGAAGTGAAACACCGACGTCTGTGTACACTCTAGCAAAGGAAGTTACTCGCTTGATAAAGACGAGGTAGCTGGTACCGAGACAACTGGCCCGACTCTGATCAACTCGAACAGCGGGCTTGCAGTGGTCTAATAGAGCATGCATACTCGAACAGAGAATAACAGAGTAGAAAAAACTCATTATATGAGTGTACCAAATGCTTGAAATGACCAATGGCACAAGCACGTAAGAATAATTATGTTGCCTTCGCTAGGCACACATCAGGCCGTAGCACGTCAGGTAGGAACACATCAGGCCGACGCTCACCGTCGTGATTAATTCATGCGACTCACTGTGGGACACACGCATTTTTCATCCGCAACCATGCAGAAGTACGACGTCCGCATCATGGCCGTGGACCTGTCCGTCAACATGATGTCCATAGCGCTGGAGCACTTCGCCCAGAGGCCGCATCTCGCAGACAAGGTGGGTCCTTGACGGATATGTTCAACAGATATAAATCTAAGGTGATGGTTGACGTGCAAATGTTAGAGGATGTTTATAGAGAGCGCCAAATTGATCGACTCATATGTTTGCTAGTTTTGAAAGTAGTACGACACCGCATACGTTTGTGGTTCGGAAACCGTGTGTCAACGTACTCAGCGATGCGAACACTTACGGGCTTTGCAAGCGCCAAGATGTATTGAAAGCTCGCCGCAGGCACTTTCAACAGCACACAAGCGACAGCTGTATGTGCGCCGTTCAGCGAAAAAAAAGCATGACGTCGTCGGCGTGAGTCCGTGCAAGCCGCACCCCCCCCCCCCCCCTCGTCCCCATTTTATTACTGCTTACTGCACCCGGCTACTTTAACACACTTAACGCTGTAGCCCCACACCCCATCCTTACACCCTTCCTCGGCATACGCCTGTCACGCCGGACGCAAGCTTAACCTCCTATACACTCTTAACCCCAAACCCCTCTCGCAAAAACTAAGCCAAGTTTTTCATGTGCACAGACTTCACTGTGTTCCTGCCTGTGTTATGGAACGCTCAGCAGCACATGCATTACGGTGGTCAGGCATGAACAGACGCGTACTTTATTTTCGTTTCTAAGAAAAGTCGATCGAAACGCATTATTCGAAATCAATGTGGCAGTAAGTACCAACAAGCAAGCGTTGAGGCAATCAGCTGCGCGATGGCAACGGAAACGCAACGAAAGTTCAACCGTTAAAAATCAACAACGTCGTAATCACGTCCAACATTCCCGGACAAAAATTTCGAAAATTGTAAGATACTGTTATGAAAATACTGAAGGTAATAGTCCATTCTTCTGATATGTAGCAAAATCTTTCGTTTATTAAAGTTTTTCCATCGATCGCATCGAAGAGTTAAATTAAGACTGCCATAGAAAACCAATGGGGACCGCTTTTGACGACAGCAAAAACGTTGATAGAAAAGAATATATAAGACTGCCATCGGGTGATCTGCGGGTATATTGAATGTTAAAGTGAAATCTGACATAAAATGAAAAAATTGCGTTCATAAACGGTTTCCCGCTCAAAAATGCTTTTGTTCAGAATTGTTGGGTATGAGCAAGGATTATGTTGCACGTGACATGATACGGCGGGAAATTTCTTAAAGATACTGTATATCCCGCACCTGTAGATATTCCGCAAAGCATAAATTTTAACTGTGAACACGTACATGACGACATGCCGGAAACTACGGCAATCGTAAGAAATTAATAAACTTCGCCTTGCCCACACGCAAGTAGAGATGTGAAGGCCTGAAAAAAACACTGCAATTTTGGAAAAAAAACGTTTTTTTTTTCGTTTTTTTCAGACGAGGAAAAATGGAAATAAACATCGAAAATTTCACATTGCAATTTCAAGGTTTTACGATTGCTTGCTTTTAGTTTAGTTTTTTGTTTCTGCTTTGAAAATCAATACAGCGTGCATCGTTGAATTACTGGAGAGCAGTCGTCATCGCTGGTGCCACGTAGTGCTTTTAAAACGTTCGAGCTGTTAGTACGCGGGTTGAAGGCCGGGTCACATATAAGATCCAGGCTTGACTTAAAAACGCTAATACTTGAACTCACGGCTGAAGTAGAACAAAATGGCTGCAAATTCTACAGCGCTACACAAATGGCATAGCCGCCGCGGTGGCTCAGTGGCTATGGTGCTCAGCTGCTGGCCCGAAAGACGCGGGTTCGATCCCGGCCGCGGCGGCTGAATTTCTTTGGAGGAGAAATTCGAGGCCCGTGTACTGTGCGATGTCAGTGCACGTTAAAGAACCCCAGGTGGTCGAAATTTCCGGAGCCCTCCACTACGGCGTCTCTCATAGCCTTAGTCGCTTTGGGACGTTAAACCCCATAAACCAACCAAACCAATCAAAAAATGGCATAAATAACATAGGCTGCTGTGCACGTAAGCGGTTTTAGCCAAATACAAGCCTAGCTTCTCGATTTCCAACGTAGCAGAGTACAGGACATCCGCAGGAATTTGGTCCTTGACAGGCGTCTTCAGCGAAGCACGTGGCCCCATCTACCTGGTGGCAAGGACTTTGCACTAACCAGCCGCTAACTCCTCTGCCTTGCCGACTGCTGCAAATACCACCATCATACGCCAGCTGCGAACGAAACTGGTCACATTTCGGAAACCTCCATACAAGGATTCGCAGCAGGCTTTCAGGCGAACGCGTTCGAAAGCTTGTGTATGTGCAGTCCAACATATCTGTGGACACTGCTTCAATCCATGCTGCTGCGCGTAGTGCCGCATCCAGCGACACTGACTCCGAGTCCGATATGGAGTGACTTATAGATCAGTTTTCATGTTCCCTTTCTCGGTGTAATAGAACAAAAAGTTCGTTCCACAAATACGATATTTATATCTCCATATTCGCCTCAAGTGCAAATCATCATTTATCTTCTCGGTGCAATAGAACAAGTTCGTTTCACAATATGACATCTATAACTGCATATTCGACTGAACTTCGAAGCATTATTATTGATCGTTGTGCTGTTGCAATTAAATGTGTTTTTGTCACGTTTTGCAAAATTTCCAATTTTTCATGAAAAAAACCCTGAAAAAAAACGGTTTTTTTCATTCCATCCAAAATTTCTTGAAATTTTACATCTCTACACGCAAGACGTACGTATGGAAAACTGGAAAACAGAGGCTAGTCGCATAAAATTCTTCTTGAAGTGTTGCTTTTGCCGAATGAATTCGACAACGACAAAAAAAGAGACTGTGTTCTTTCCATTCCCTGCATGGTTACGTAACACTGCGTACACGACGAACAAGCAAAGCTTGTGGAAGGCAGGATCTAAGTGATCGACCAGCTATGACACGTGTGAGCGTTGAGCTCTCAGTCAGAAGGTCATTACCCGTATAAAAATTGTCTATAGATAGCATATAGACTTTTTATAGATTCTATTGCCTTCCTGTTGATATCTCTTTTTTTCTATTCATAGTCTAGACTATCTATTAAAAAAGTCTACTAAAAGTGTATGGCCACAAATCTATAGATTGTCTACAGACTGCCTATAGGATTTCTATTGACTATAGACTATTCTTTAGGATTTGTCTATAGAGAGTCTACAGAATGTATAGACAGAAGTCTATGGACAGTCTATAGACTGTGTAAAGCAATTTTTGCAAGGGGCGCGCACCATGCAGCACCTGTCCCCATGCTACAGTTGCTTGTTCTCTTACGTGCAACAGATCCAGTTCAAGATGTCTGACGTCACGAAAGCGGAGTTTCCCGAAGGCAGCTTCGACCTCATCTACAGCAGAGACGCCCTGCTCCACATCGCGGACAAGGACACTCTGTTCGCACTTTTCCACGTACGTGAAGAGCCGCGTCACCGACACACGGCGCCATCGGCGCTTGAGAGAGCAGCGCCGCTAGTTGAAGAAACCGTTTAACTTTGTTCTCTGCGTTTGCCGTATGTTAGCGCACTCTGGCATTGATTTCAAAGGCACTTGTATCTCTCGACTGTGCCGATTTGATTTCGGCACGTTTACAAGAAAATTAGAGAAACATGCGAAGAGCCATTAAGGTCAGGCCTTCCATGAGAGTGACTGTTTCCGCATTTATGTAGCTTCTGGCACATGTTATTACGAGATGCTCTAGCTGGTACTTATTCATCTTTATGAAACGTATGGAAAGGTATAGGCCACCTTTTCCAAACTATGCAGTGGTCACCCTTTAACACTATGGAGGAAAGAAACATGCATGAGAGGCGTCCTCTCACATACAGCATGATTAGTACGTAGCTATATTGACTTTACGCGAACGGATGCAATACCTGCGCAACATTTTTGAATAATGTCATTCGCTGTGCTAAACCGACTCTTTACCCTGCATTATTCTTTTACGTGACCAATAGGTGCGCTGTCTTCACACAAGGGCTGTTCAGCACACCTCTTTCATGCGTATGAAGCAAGTTTATATACGTGGCCATATTAGTCGATTATCGAATAATTAACGCTTGCGGTATACAGTGTTCATTTATTTCACACGCCTGTATGTCATTAACATGCAGAAATGGCTGGCGCCAGGGGGCAGAATATTCTTCACCGACTACTGCAGGGGAGACAAGGCAGACTACTCGGAAGAGTTCAAGAGCTACGTAGCCCAGCGGAAGTACAACCTCCTCACCGTCCCCGAATACGGGCAGGTACGTACGGGCGCGGCCGAACTACATGGAATATGCTGTCATCGCGATTTCCTGCAGCACATTGCGCTGTCGGTTGCATGCAAGAGTTCGATGGGACAGACGCGTTTATGCCTGACGTGCACAGTCATTTTAGACGTCCTCTAAACACCCGACCGTCCTGCCCAAGCACTCCCAGGAGCAGAGTACTTAGATGTCTTGCCCAAGCACACCGAGGAGCAGAGTACTTAGATCATGCCCGTCCCGTATAGTTCCAATCTTTCTTTCTTTTGATGGCCACCTCTTGGTCGAAGCCACTTTGGATGATTAACGTTCGTGGCGCTCCTCAATTCTCCTCAACAGACCTCCGACACTTACGCAACATTTTCTCAAGCCAGCCACCACCGAAGAAAATTAATAGGAGTCCTCTATAGATACTAGAGGCTCAGTGAATCATAAACTCGAATGTCCGTGGCCTATAGACACTTGTGCTTGTTACTGCTTATGTAAATTATTATCAAAATGGGTGTGCACAAAAGGAGTACAATAGGACCCCCTCACACACATACAATGAACGTTAGTTGTGGCACTATTGCTAAGAAATCATTCGTGCACTTAAAGAGCACAATGCAGAAGAATGCAGTAGAGCAGAAGAATGAAGGGCCTCTGGACACTCGTAACCGTATATATAGCCTTCACCGTGCTTGCTCGCAGAACGTGTGTACCATAGCATTACGCATTACCAACATTTGGGTGAAACGGAACGCTCTTGTGCACCGACTGGTGTTAATTGAATTCTCGCTGCCTACTCTCAACGCAGCTCCTGAAGAGGTCTGGCTTCGTGAACGTCCAGGCTGAGGACATCAGCGACGACACCGTCAAGGCGCTGCAGCGAGAGCTCGAGAGGCTGGAGAGCAGAAAGGAGGAATTTCTCAAGGTGATGCAGCGTACTTGCATACGCACTTCGCCAACCACTCCGCATTCTAATAAAACGGAGCACACGCTGCTCAGATTACAGATTTTGGGGACGAGCTTCTGGATTTCTGAACAGATAATGTCCTAGCATTGCTATCACAAAGCTAATGTTCACGCTGCGTTCCTTCTTTACTCGCTTCTTTACCGTTGCTATGAGACGTGAATGCATTTCGATAATTTTCCCTTCGAGTGACCTGTATAATAAGCACCCTTGACCTTGAATACTGACCCGCCACTGTGGCTCAGTGGCTATGGCGTTCGGATACCGGGAAGGAAATTGAGGGGTTCTGCCCGAATGCAGCGGCAGCATCTCGTCAGAGGCAAAATGCAACAACGACCGTGTACAGACATTGAGATGCAAACTCTAGAACCTCAGGTGGTCTAAAACTAATCCTACACCATCCACCACGGCGTGCTTCACAGCCCATGATGTGATTTTGGCGTTTATAAAAGCCAGTTACCATAATATCATACACACTCTTTAATCTCCGCATGCTTCTCGTCGCCTCATCTCTTTGCACTCAAAAGCTCCGTTTCTCTCAGCTTTATGAACACATATAAGCATGTGCTGCTCATCTTACCATGCGTCCTTTCAACGGCCGATCTTCTTCACATTTGGTCCCGCGGTTGCGGTTACGCAATACTTCCGCACCCTGGGGAGTAATAAAACCTAGAGTGGTCACTGGCAGTGTTTCTTGGAACAAGCCGAAGGTGAATGCGTATGCTGCAATTTTTGCTTCATACCATATAGTCCAGTGCGCCTTGATATGGCACCAAACATGCGGAGACAACGCATAAAACTGTTTTCTCCGTTTGCAGCTACACTGGTAGCTTCCCAGCGCTTTCGGCTCGCCCCGATTTCTGAAGTGAGCTTCCACACTGTTAGATGCATCATAAAACTTGGCATTAAAATAGTTCGCGTACGTTTCATAAATTACATGCAAAAAGCACACAGGCACGAACATAAAGGAAAGCCCACTCACAACTACCGTATCGTCAATTAGGCGAGTATAAAAAAACGGGGTGAGCCTGAAGGCGAAAAAAGGTAAGGTAAGCGTAAAGGCACGTAGCAAGAAGGTGTTTTCTCTGCGCTTGCCTTGTTTTTTCTCACACTCATGCATCATAAACGACTGTGTGAGCGACACATACATTTCGCTTTTTGCTTCTGAACCTAACGTTTATTTTTTACAAAATTTGCGCGATAGGTGTATATGATGTAACAAAAACATTTACAGCTGACCCACTAAAATAAAACAAGAAAGACGGAAGCTCATATGGTCTGATGCGATGAACAGTGTAAGCATAATGCGTTTTTAAGATGACGCTTTTCCCTTTTGCCACATCCTATTAACTGCCTGCAAGTTGCGCCAATTCCGCTTTGCTTGGGCTGGCTTTTATGGATCGCTAATGAATGTCTGCTTTACGTTTACTTCATTTATAGTTTGCTTGACTTTGTCTGGATTTATGGCTCGCTGCTGTGCCGCCAAACTTGCACGGTCACAAGCGCGAGAATCGTGCGCGAAAAACGCCCACGACGGTACAAGTTCGGCGGCACGGCCGCGTGCGTGTGACATGCAGCGCGCTTTCGCGTGCAAAAAACGCTCCATGCGAGCTAGGCTTTACTTGGCGCGCCACGTTCGATCAACCGATGACGCGATCCGCTACGCCCGCCCACCTCTCCGCTTCCGCCGATGCAGATTTTCCCTTTCGCCTCCCGTCGGGCAGCGGTTCTCGAGCTTGGCTCGCTGTGGGTGCTGAATGCTTCACTCGGAGGTCACGCAGAGACACACGCCGGCATTTTAGCCTAATGGCAGTAAAAAATTAGGTTCAGAAGCAAAGAGCGAAATATGTGTGTCACTCATGCAGTCGGTGCCTCCTTTGTGATGCGTGCGTGCGAGTTGCGGTGAAACGAGATCAATATTCTATGCCCAAGCTGACGAGCAGTCACACGCACACATTGAAAATCTTTTGGAAGGGGAGGCCCCCCGTCTACTGTTTTTCGCATATATTTACTAACTGGATGATCCAACAGCTGACTATATTTACTAACTGGATGTCCAATAGCTGTGAGTTAGAGATTGTCCTGTCAAGCTTTTCTCTTGCTCGTGCCTGGGAGATTTTGTAAAACTCTTAGTTGCATGCAGTTTATACTGTGAACGGTAGCACGTCTGACAGCATATCTATAGCATTAGAGGCGGCGTTGAGAATCCAATCGTAGTACGTCATCATTATCATCGTAAACACCATCGTCATTTTTTTTTTATTCAAAGTTTCATCGGGCATCACATAAGAAGAAAGAGCATGTATTACGGGTGCAGTTCGCAGGCAAACGGAGAGTACAGACATGCAAAATAAAATAGGTAACAAACATTCAGAGCAAAAGCCGTACATAGAGCGAAAAAAACTGTTGAGAACCAGGAAGAGTAAAAATGTCGTCAAGCAACCGCATGCATTCTCTGGTTGTTGCTCAAAGCGGTGAGGCTTAGGTAAAGACCTAAAATGTGCTAATGGAAGGAGCCCGTTAAAGTTCGCATGTCCTGCAGACACCTTCCTGGTGGGGCATATCATGACATATATATTTTGTGAAAAAGCACTAAATTTTGAATCTGTCATTGGTCAGCCAGGTGTTATTATTCTGCCTGCAGGAGTTCTCGGCTGACGACTACGCCTACCTGAAGCAGGGATGGGAGGCCAAGATCAAGCGCGGAACCGACGGGGACCAGGTCTGGTGTGCTTGCTACGCCGAAAAGAGCGCCTAGTAGGAGGACAAACAACAACGACCATCACACATATTCCAAGGGAGGCGACCATCACTTGGGCGAGCCTCAATAACGAACACAACAAACCGCTTTTCCTGACACTAAGTCGCCTGTTCCTGAAATAAATCACCATTTAACGTTGCTCAATCTTGCCACATATCTGTGCTGCCGCCATCGCGCTGCGACACAGCGGGTTGTAGCCTTGCAGCGTGTTGATAGTTCCATTCTATTAACACGACAGCGTTAAGATTAAGGGTCCCGTGTCGCAGAATAGCCGGTGTCGTCGTCGGCATTGTTGACCTCGAGCGAAAAATTCCGACGGAGGGAAAGAATTAATGAAATTGAACTGAAAAGAAAACTGAGTTCTCTAAGCTGATGATAATCTCTAAGCTGGCGCAACTGTAGTCGCTGTCAGAGGACATAGCGTACGGACAGTCCTTCCAATAAAGTCCTGTTCTGCTTTTTGTCAGTGCGCGGCAGATAAAAAGTTACCGAAGGTACTTTGGAAATTCTAAAGTGTGCTTGGCGAAAGCCTCGTCCGTTCTGCCTCCCTTGCTTTCGCAGTGAGACGTTCAGTCGTCGCATGCGCATTCGCTCCTTGTTCTTCCGGCGTTTGGTGTCAGGAGAATCTGCCGTCCGCTTCCCCGAACCGCTTGGCGCGGAATCACGGGGCAGCTTCGGAGCCATGCGTCTCACTCACTCTACTGCAACGAGACGTCTGGTGAAGGAGCGGCAGTGCGGCTGCCACCGCCGACGCGCGCGCGCTCGTTCTACCGCTACTGTATGACGTCACGGTTGCTCTGCACAGCTGCGCCCCCATCGGCGCGCCGGTTGCTAAGGAGGGGAGGAGGTTGCGCCGCTGCGCGGAGGAGAGGCCACAATTGGCACGATTCCGGCGCACGAACGGACACCGCGAGTCTAAGCCATAAAAGGCTTTCACCTTAAAACTCTGAGAGGCCGCTTTTTAAAGCGCTTAATTGGCCTCGTGGAGCCAAGGTCATCACCACAGCAATTTGACCTTCTAAGTGTAGAAGCGGTGGTGGTGTGGCGGCCACGTGACATATCTTCTCTCAATCCCTCCTTTATCTCTTCCCTTATGGCGCGGTTCAGGTGTCCACCGAGATATGAGACAGATACTGCGCCATTTCCTTTCCTCAAAAACCAATTTTCAGTACTCAGTTTCCTCTTTCTTCTTCGATATAAGAAGAGAGCCGATCGCTGCAAGCCGGTGTCGGTAGCACGTTAAGCCGTCGACGTGAGAGTACGATCCGCATAGCGCTTTCGAAAAACCAAATACGAAATTTCTGGAAGCGGGCGGCGGCGCTGAGAAAGGGAGCAAGCGCCGAAACTCGCGTCAAGCTGCGTCTCCCTCCACTGATTTCTCGAGAGTACTCGAACCATCTCGAACCGTAGGTCCGCGCGCGCGGCGCCGCATCGCCAACGCCACGGGGAGAGGGGGACCAGGGCCGTGAGCTTAGCGGGAGAGTCTTCGAGCGTGGTGCAGAACAATATTATTTTTTTTTTTTTTTGCCGCGGGTCGCCACCGCGCGACCTGCCTTGATGCCTACACGCCACCGCTTTCCTCCTCGCGCTCCCCTCGCAGTCGCAGTCTTTCGTCCTCCGCTGCGCTCGGGAAGAGCTGAACGGGAAGAGCTGCGCTCTAAAACACAATTCGAAAGAACGTCTTAATCAGTGCCGCTGTATAATTCCTCCTGTGTGTGTGGTTGTGGTCTTCCTGGTCATTTCTGCTCGCCATACTTCCTTCATATGCTGCCTCACATGTTGCAATAAATCGTCTCGCTTCTAGTCAGCGGCAACTAGTGTTTGTCTCCTTCCCTGTGTCTGGTCTTTGCCTTGTTTCATCCTTTCCATGAAAACATAGTCTACAGTCATTATCCTGCATTGCTGTCCAGCCATCTATTGGCTCTCACTTCTGTCCCTTCATTCTTCGCGAATGGACATATTCGAAGAGAATCTCGACGAAGCACAAGGCAGCCCCGATTCCCTGCTAGATATTTAGACGCATGTACACACTCGCCGTCAAAAGGTTATGAAAGGCAGTTCTGTCGAAGACATTTTCCTTGAATCCTGCGTGTACTTCTTGAGGTTTAATGATGTACTGCGCCGTTTGCTGTCACACGTATTTGTTCCAGAGTGCCTTGAAAGGCTGTGAAATAAGAGCTTTTCGCTAATATTGCCAGTAAAGATAAGGTTCTTCACCTCGCTTCTTCGAGGTACATGCGATTTGGCATAGGATGTGTAGCAGACAGCCAGGCAATGGATGGTAGAAAAACAAAGAAAAAATAAATTTAAAAGACTCTGTGAAACTTCAACAATACAGAAACACTTACACACAAGAGGAACAGAAGCTCCACACACAGCTATCAAAGCTGACAGAACACTTAACAGCTAAGCACAGTATCTGGTGCTTGCTAGGTCTGAAGTCTGTTTGCCTCATAGTTTGGAGCCATTTACGCAGCAAGTTGGCTTCATCCAGCAGAAGCCTGTGCTACTTGTGCATAGAAAGGTGAAAGAAGGGAACAAAGATTTTTTTGGGAATTGAGAACTCAACAGTCTGCTGCTGTAACCACTCTGCACATTTTTCATAGGAGACTAGGAGACACGTTTTAAAAACGCAAAGCACTTCAACAAGCGCAACATTGTTAACCGTACTCGCCAAGGATTGCGTTTGCTTAATTTCGAAGACTGGCGCAGGTCGCACACTGCATGCAGGAACGACTTCCACTTCATGAATTAATTCACGCAAATGCCCGCATGTTGCACTTGTCTGCATGAACAAGGCCGTCACTTACGGGGAGGACAGGTTTCCGCTTTCTAATTCATGTTTTCCTTGGCATAATCTGTAAGCGCAGTGCCAGGACATGATGAGAGCCGGCACTTAGCACATGCAAACTAGTTTCTCATAGAATAACGAGAGTTTGGATAAGGTTTTCATGGCACAAATAATAGCCTATGCACGAGCATGGGGCACGAACCCGCAGTAGCAGACGGCACCAATGAAACGTTTGTGTTTCACAATATGAAAACGGAAGCTTCTACAGTGTACTACTTTAAGCGTTAACAATTTTCTTGAAACAATATTTCCTTTGAAAGGTACGTCTGTTAAACTAAAAAAAAAATATTTTCCGCGGTTACCTATGTTTGGCAACATGAAGAGAAAGCACTCTCTCGTCAAAAGCAAATCGCAGGCACCACAGGAGCATCACAGCACAGGTCCACACTTCACAGAGGAGTATGGCACGAGTGCACCCACTCTGCGCTCTACATTTTGAGATGCCTATGTGTTCAAGACTTGGAAAGCATTGCCTCCTTGCAACCCATTTTCAATGATACATTTTGCGGTAAGTTACATTTCTCAAATAAGAATCTTAGGCTTGAGACACAAATTACCCGACAAGCTATTTAGACTGTCAGTAAAAGGAATATATCACTGTTCCCTGAATCTAAATGAGCTTGTCAAAATTGAACCAGAATTATTCACTTTGCATCGAACAAAACTTTAGTGCAGGCAGAGTACAGGTCTTCTGGCAAGAAGCTTAGCCACCACATTGCATGAACATCACATTTTATTACACCTTATAAATTACCGTTTCGACAGCATATGCAAAGCCAATGCTTCATCGTCTTTCAAATCAAGACCAGTGTCCATAGGTGCAAGCTCATCACCTTCCTCTTCACTGTCGCTGTTGGCATACAGCGGCTGTTTTCTAGCCAGCTTTTTCTTTGGTACTGGCTGCTTACTACTTTGGCTGGCCAGCCTTTTCCGCCTGAAAGTATACAGCCACAATTAGAACCAAAGCTTAGGAGTCTACGAAAGGTAATATGAATACAGTGGCGATATTCAGAGTGATAGGATGCCAAGCTATATGAAGGTGAGTAACCTTGAAAATAAGGAGCGAAAAAACTTAGCATAATTATAAGCATATCTTTTTCACACACAATATGCGAAAAGTGCTGATTGAATTAAATTTGCATGCAAAATAAATATGTACACAAACGAAGAGAGCGTGATAAGTCATAATATGCTGTTCAACACAGTGGTCATGTAGTTAGCACCATTTCATGAATACAGCATGAAAAATCTAACAACAGAAAAGACAAACAGAATATCATTATGAACAATTTTTTTCCACAAATTTTGGGTCCCATCCCAGATAACACCTCACCCCCACCAAATGCAGCAGCTACCACCAGCACCTTCAAAACATGCCGTTCATATGAAAGGCACATAATTATGACTGCTAAACCACAGCTTCTGTACGCAACTATGCCAGCTTCAGCATTAGCTTGTGGTGCAATACACACTTCATCCCAGATGTTAACAAGCCTTGCTGCCACTAATGCAACTCTGATTAGTGAATTGATGCAACAGGTTGTGGACAGGCACACGGACAGGTTGCGGGGCTACAGAGTAGGCTTCAGACCAACAAACACACAATGGCTCAATGCAGGAAATGGCCACTATAAGTGGTAGCGAACTAAAAGAAAAGAAGTGCGCATCCACTCCATAGGACAGCAATGCAGGAAAAAAGTAGCCAACAAACCGCTCTGGCAGTTCATCATCTTGAGAGCTTGAGGCCTCAGAGCTGGGCCCTGCCACATCACTGTCCTCTGCCTCTGACGCTTCCTCTTCATCTTCCTGTCCTTCTTCACTCTCCTCTTCAGACTCTTCTTCGTCACTTCCACTGCCAGCACCCTGTTGGGAACAAAATGAAGTATCGCAGTTTGGTGCATCAGCATTTAAGTTGACAGCCTTCATTACCACATAAGGTTCCTGACTGCCAAACTACTGAACTACTTTTGACTCTTAATTCTGGAGTTTAACACCCCAAAGAGACACGTGGGCTTTAAAGGACACCACAGAGAAAGGCTCAGGATTAATTTTGGCCACCTGAGGTTCCTTAATGTTCACTGACATTGCACAGTGACCCACGCCACCTACATGCAATTCTTTTTCCTTTAATAAAGTTTATTATCTCTCTCTCTGAGTCGCTTTGGGCCATTAAGCCCCATAAACCTATTTTCCTCTCAGAATAACGTGTCGCCAGCTAATGCTACACATGGGCAGAGCCAGTTTACGGCAGTGAACAACGTACAGAAACAGCCTATCAGCAATAATAAGTACTAAAATAGCATGAAAGAAGAATGTGATCACTTTTTGCGGCTGCTTTGAAAGTGAACAAGTCAATTTGTTCAGCACCTGCGGCCTTTCTGAGACAGCTGAATTATGTGGACTCCCATGCAGCCTCAAAGAGTGAAAAAAAAAAATCATTTAACAGCGCTGCTGACACGTTTTCTGATGGTCAACAATGGATCTAAAGCTAATACAGAGCTCAAACAGAGATACAAAGTTATCCGCACCAATTCTGCTACAGCCTCTCCACTCTGCTCTTTGCGCTCTTGTCGCATCTTCAGCCGTTTCATCTGAAACAAGAAAAATAAAAGTTTTAAACAACAAAACATACGAACAGTGCCACAGGTTAGTATTTCGAGAGGTCTTCATTAACTCATCAACATTTCTCTACCAATATGAAAAAAGGCATGCTATAACAGACGGTTTCAAACCTAACAAGAATGCAGCTTCAAGCGCTAAACAAAAAGCTCTTGGCTAGGACGAATCACTAGAGACGTTTCCATACATATATGCTCAACATTTGGTTTTTTTAATGCCTCTGAGCCCTGCTTTTGCTGCTAAAGATGCTGTAGCCCATCAATATACAGCCTGCACTGTCTCAGCAAAAGTCATTGACTTAACAAATGAGCAAGTTTGTGCAACAAGGAGCACAAAGACAGGCTTGCATTGAAAGAGCATAACACTAGTGAAAACAGTGCAGAGTCAAGCTCTTCTTAGGGCAGTTGTCACAGGCTCGTGAAAACAATCACAATGATCTTACCTTGTGCATTGCCTTGACTCGCTCACGATAACGCTGCTTGTCAAATTTGTCCTCTTCCTCGAGAATCTTCTTAGAAATCTCCAGGTCGATACCAGAGGGTGTCTTCTCTTCCTTGAGCAACTCCTTGATGACATCTGCCTTCTGGACGTTGATGCCTTCAACAGCCTGTGGGCATTAATAACACTTCAAGTTAAGAAAGCTGCAAGCAGTGCCACACGAACTGCAAATTACTGCAGTAACATGGCACCAAATGAATACACGTAGGCATACAGCAAGTGGAACCAGGCAATGAGTTCATGCTCAGCAGCATGAACTATGTATCAAGTTTGCATTTATATAAGTCTCTCACAGAGGCTAAGCACAGTGTTTTATGGCAGGCCCAGGCCAATCTTGCGACAGGCCACAATAAAAAATCAGAGAACCTCAATTCTCGTCAAAATAGCTGAGACGCTCATTTCATGTCAAACACGGTTCCACAGTTCAAAAGGGCACCCCAGACCTTAATGATTTCAGAATATCTGTCACGCTTCCTCGCCCAAATATCCACAAAGCAACAAACTTGAAAGAAATAACCTTTCCATTGATGTCACATAATTAAGCATAGCATAACTTCATCTGCAAGTAGAGAATGCTAAATGCATGCCCAATCGGTTCTTGTTCTGGATAACTAATTTACATTATCACTTGCAATGATGACTTGTATCATTTAGTAGTACAGCAAGCCCCTAAAAGGTAACTTGTGAATTAACAATTTTCAACTGCTGCACTGAGTACTGTACTAACAAGCGGCGCCCACAGAAAAGGCAGTGGATGAAGCGTCACACATCTCACCTCGCCTTCCTCATCAAAGACGAGCTTCTTGTTAGGCACCACCTTCTTCTTCAATAGCTTCTTGGCCACGGCAGCTTTGGTCACAGCCTTCTGTCTCTTCTTCCTGCCCGCCTCTTCCAGTGCAGCGTCCTTGTCATCATCCTACAAAAAGGGACAATGCAAGTACATTTCGAAGACAAAAGTTTAGGTTTGGTTTATTGGGGTTCCCAAAGCGACTCAGGCTATGAGGGACGCCGTAGTGAAGGGCTCCGGAAATTTCGACCGCCTGGGGTTCTTTAACGGGCACTGACATCGCACAGTACATGGGCCTCTTGAATTTCGCCTCCAAAGAAATTCAACCACCGCAGCCAGGATTGAACCCGCGTCTTTCAGGTCAGCAGCCGAGCGCCATAACCACTGAGCCACCGCGGTGGGGCTCGAAGACGAAAATGTTAAGGGGGGATGAGGGGTCTTGAAAACTTTTTTATTTTTCGACATAACTTGTTGAAACTTAGCAAGCAGGTGTATCATAGAATGCTGATTTCAAATATGCATTTAGATTTCAAATATCTCACCTGGAAGAAAATTTATCGCAAAATAACATTCAAATTAGGTAATTTCTTACGGGCCTTTATAGTAATTTATCAGTTAAAGAATGATTTTTTAAGAATAAGCAGACATTTGCAAAGGCCCAAAGCACATCCTAAAGCTTTCTGTTTTTCTTTAAACTTGACAAATGAGCAATTAGGCCAAGTGTGGGCTAATTACTGCAACGTCATTTTTTCTTTCCAACTTTGTGGTTTATTTATGATCAATAAAATTAGTTTGTAGACATTCTGTTAGCTTTAGGATGTGCTTTGGGCCTTTGCAAATGTCTGCTTATTCTTTAAAAATGTTTATTCAACTGATAAATTACTAAAAAGGCCCGTAAGAAATGACCTAATTACGATTTTTTATTTTGCCATATATTTCCTTCCAGCTGAGATATTTGAAATCTAAATGCATATTCGAAATCAGCATTTAATGATACACCGAGGTGCTAAGTTTCAGGAAGATATGTTAACAAATAAAGAAAAAGTTTTCAAGACCCTCATCCCCCCTTAAGCCCGGACAACAAGGCGTTTGAAAAGCTTCACTACGCAAAACTTTTTTACAGTTGATCACAGCTCCATTCAAGCTCCTGGCAAGAGCCAATGCAAGCCAGCTTTTTGACTTCATGACCCACAGATCAACAAAGGCAAAGAGCTAATCAATGAATACCAATAAACAGTTCTTTGTCTCACAATGCAGCATAGAACCTGGTATCCTAGGCTTTTTGACAGCTGAGTAAGAGAAGCTGTGAAAAAAGTGATACATGTCAGGATCAGCAGTTCTAGCTAATACAGGCACACTAAGTAGTCAACTAACAAATTAAGAAACTATGTATCATATCGCTAAATCTTTCTCCCAGATATAATGTTCACAAAATATTTCTACCACATTACTTACGTCTGTATTATAGGTCACTGTCCTCTTGACCGTAAAGATGTCATCTTCACTCTCATCTGACACATCAAACTGGAATGCCTTGGTGTCAGGACCTCTTATGGGTGCTACGGAGGAGTCTTGTTCTGCTTGACTGTTGCTCTTACTCTGTGCCTTTGCTTCCTTCTCTTCAATGATTTTTTTCTGCTTGGCTTCCTTCGCTTCGAGTTCCTTCATGTGCTTCTGAAGGAACCTCACTCGGGGAGCCATAGCCAACCCCAAGGACCTGCGGCATCAAGAACGGGTTTGCATACGACTGAATAGGAGGCCAGTACACGCAGTATAGATCTAATGAAGCTTAGGTTTGGAGTACACTTGCCAGTGAATAGCGCTCTAGAACCATTGGGGTTAATATGAGTGTGATTGCACTGACTGCTCACGGCGCACTGTTTAAGCAGTTTCACTTGCCCATGTCTTAAGCCATGAACCAAAACATCGTGTTCTTCAAGGCCAACAGATAAAATAGCATCAGTGAAACCTCGTTGATGTTTCTTTTTTTAATTGCGGGGAAAACGCATTATCCGGGAAAAGGTATGATCCAGACCGCCTAATTCTGAGAAATATAGCTGTTGATGAGGTAAAAAACATTTACTGCCAATTTCCCTTTACAAAAAGTCGATTGGCATTTCTTGGCCCAAGAGCTGAACAGATCCTATTCCAGTGCTCGCTGAGTTCAGTCCGCGTTCGCGCTGTCTTTAACGCGGACGGAAATTCGTAATGCATCCGCTCCGTCGCCGGCAACGACGAAAGTAACCAAAATCTTCTCCTTGTCATTTATTTTTTTATGCTTTTCCCCTTTGCACCCAGGTACCGTGGGGAAGCCACAGCGGCGGTTGAATGTCGCAGTGTTTCTGCTTTTTAAGCTGCGTTCCCCAGAACCAGAAAAATTTCTCCTCCTTGCCCTTATGCACCGCGAAGAAACTTCTGCAATTCTCCTCTTCACATCGCGTCCTCGCAAAAACGGCTGTCGCGAATGCTAGCGCGCCGTTTTTATTTTTTTTTTGTTCGTGGTAGTAGTGCTTCGCCTCGTTGCATTTAGGCAATGCAGAGAAGCCACCACAGCAAGAGACGGCCAAAAAAAGGGTCGCGTGCTCTCTCATTCGGCCCACTTGTACGTCTGCACATGTGCGTTTGGTCAATAAACGTATTATACGACCACTAATTGTCAAAATTGTAAACGTAGTAGCTGGGAAATCGTGTTTCCCGGGAACGTATTAACCAGGAAAAATACAGTGCAACTCAATGGGACATTTTTAATGCCTGCGATTTTCAGCATACGAACCGGGAAATCGTATGAACAGGGAACGTATCAACGAGGTTTTACTGTATTATTGTAGAAGCCATTACCTAACATACTTAATATAAGAAAAAAAAAAGAAGCATTCCCTTTGCTTTCCTTGGTTCAATGACTCTTCGCTTCTTTCATATGTTTATTATAATGAGTCCCCGCCCCCTTTTCCTTACACTTGTCTACCACACTTAAGATATTCAAGAACATGATAACACGTCTTATTTCTAGCCTTCTAAAATAATTCCTAGAGCACGCACATCCTTGCCCAAGAAGATGCCACAAAACGTACCTCGCAAATGCATCCAGGTCAAGTTTGGTCACATCAAACACAGCCTTGTCTTTCATGAGAAATACACTTTTCAAATAAGCTGTGAAGCACTGAAAAAGAAAGATACGGGTTTAAACCAAAATAACTTTTAATATCCCTTGTGAGCAAGAAAAATGCACATACAAAGAAATTCGCAATATAAATGCTTGAATTTTTTAAGAGAACATTCAAGCAACCTCAATGGCAGCTCAAACCAAAATAGAGTAACAAAATAGGGTGTTCTCCAAAATGCTTACTATCCTCCGCAACCCATATGAACAAAACATATAAAAATCATTACTGCAATGTTACAGCATTATCACAAACAAAACATACAGTATTGTGCATCTTTATCATGAAGACTTAGAAATCTCTCCGCCTCAATCGCTAGCTCATTTGCAGTGAAACTATGCACAGAGCTTGGGTGTTGCGGTAACTTGTTTGCCACAGTAACAAGGATGCACAACACTGTACAATATGCATACAAAGATCTTTACAGCATGGCACAAAATGGAAATTTAATTCGTATACACAAACCCACCTCGTGTAAGAAACAGCACATTACATATGTGAGGAGCATTTTCTAAGTGCTTAGAAGTGAAGCTGCTGCGCCAGATGTTATTAGTATATGAAAATGGTTTGGTTTGGTTTGTTGGGGTTTAACGTCCCGAAGCAACTTAGGCTATGAGGAACGCCGTAGTGAAGGGCTCCGGAAATTTTGACCACCTGGGCTTCTTTAACGTGCACTGACATCGCACAGTACACGGGCCTCTAAAATTTCGCCTCCATCGAAATTCAGCCGCCGCGGCCGGGATCGAATCCACGTCTTTCTGGTCAGCAGCCGAGCGCCGTAACCACTGAGCCACTGCGGCGGGGCATTTGGTATATGAAAAAGCTTGACCAGATCATACAACTGGATGCTGATGCATCTTTACAAGGATACAGTTAAACATCAGGCACTAATATTGTTGAGGCCCATGAGAAAAGAGCTGGCTAAGAGAAAGGACTAGCACAAAACAGTACGATATTTATTTTGCGACATTCAGTGGTTTTCATATCTGGGTGACATAATGCCATACCTTCCACATGTCTCCCGTTCAAGCAAACTACTGCACGAGAACAAGCATAGTCCAAGCACTCACTCTCTGAGCACTCTCTTTCAGTGCCACGTCCCTGGCGCACATGGCCTCCAGCTTCTTCTGTACGTTCATGAACATCCTGGGATTCACCCTGCGATTGGTGCCAAAATAAGCTTAGAACTGGAAGACTGCAAGTCGCGGCCAACAGCAAAATACAAACATGTTTAGCGTCAGAGCATGCATGCTCAGCTTTCTTCTGCTAATTTTAATAGTTTGCCATTCTGGGCACTTTTTGAACAAAAGTTTGATGGGCCCATTTTCAACACACTTAATGGGGGATGAGGAGATCAAAGGCAACTTCTCTATTTTTCGACTTAGAGTGATGAAATTTGGCAGACTGGTTTAAAACAGCAGCAAACAATCAGATATAAAGTTTCACAATGACAGCTTCAGTAGGTTCCCTTTTATCATTGTTTGTATGTTGTCCCCATGTTGCTTCCTTGTGGAAAGCCTAACATGACAAAAAAACAGGCTACAGGTCTGTAAATGCTTTTAATATTTACTAAGAAGTGTGGTGTAAATCAAGACTCTCTTTTTTTTTTTTATTTCTCTGCTCTTTTCTTTAAAGGACACAATATGCACCTTCTTTTCTGTTTAGAATGTATCATGCTCTAATTATCATGTAATAAAAACATGTGTGCCTAAATGGTAAATCTGAGACTGTCCCGACGCAGATCACATTTCAGTGATCACAACAAAACAAACGGGCTAAAAATCCATGCACCCATTGCTGTGCTACGCTTTCTATGAACAAGGTATTAAGTTCAAAACAAACTTTCGAGAAAACAAGCCTGAAAGTTCTAAGCTAGCATACACTGTCTATGTGTAGATGCCGACAAATATATTTATTTGGAGCACTTAAAGTTTATTTTTGCGTGAAATATTTCAGTACAACATAGAAACAGTGTTGGAGATGCCGAAAAGTGTACTTTTCAAAAATCGACTTTTTTAGCGATTTTTTTGTGATCTGATCCCCACATCCCCCCTTAACAGCCCATTTGGCAGTTAAAGAAAATAAATTCTTTAAATATTCCACTGTTATCTGCAGTAGCGTGAAATAAAGCATCGTACAACCGTCGTACAAGTAGCCTGTCTGTCTGATTGGGGGCAAAAACAGAGAAACATGTTTTTCTCTCAACATTAGCATGATAGTAAGCATCTATTACGGCAAGGTTTACAAGAAGTAACTACTTCTGCTGTTAATATCCAGCACAAGAAATTCATGCAGTTTGCACTCACTGTATTTTAGAAATCGGTATTTTGTTGTTCGTCAACTGTTCAGCCATCGATTCCTCCGATGGAAGCAAGATCAGCAGTGCTTCACCATCCTTTTCGAACCTGCAAGCACAGTGACAAAAGCTGTGCCACACTGATCCCAAGCTTCACCAAATATCCAGAACTGAGCTACACAAAAAAGTTATATCTTTTGTAGTGTGCTGCACGAGAACAAGTTACAACACACAGGAAAGTAACCATCCCACCCTCTAGACATGTTTGAAACTGATTACAAAGATGCTGCAGTAAGAAAAGCATTTGGACACAACATGGACAGGGTGTCATTAAGCACGGCTTTTTTGGCACCCCATGTAATGTCAGCAGGCACAAACCTGGCTGTTCTTCCAGCTCTGTGGATGTAGGTACTGACATCTTCAGGGCAGTCAAGCTGGATCACCCAATTCACAGCTGGAAAATCTGCAGCAAAATGATCATAACAACCAAACTAAGTGCACATCAGGAAGTAAAAAACTAGGAGGTTATAAGTAATGAGCACAGATGACAGCAAACCAGGGCAAGGCAGCATTCAGCACTAAACATGCAATGGTGCGAAGCGTAAAAGTATAGAAAACAAAAAAAGCTCAAGAGTAAGTTTTCAGGGTTCTGCCAAGGGTCTGCGGGCTTGACATTTCAAAATGAAAATTATGTTTCAAGTGCTATACAGCACATCAAAAACAGAGCCTAACAGAGCCTTACATCACGGCACAGTAAGCTAAGGAATTTTCAGCTGAGGTTCAACTCACAACCTCGTAATAATGCCCTCACAATGGGCTCAACAATCAGCAAATGGAAAGAAAAAGTAAGGCACCAAAGTAAATAATTAAAATAAACACCTGTCCGAGGCATCTATCACAAAGAGTAAAGTTCAATATCTGCGGCCTCTCACCCAGGCCCCGTGCCGCAATGTCGGTGGCTATCAGAACAGCACTCTGCTTGCGACAGAATTCATCGTAGACAGCCATGCGCTTGAGCTGGAACATGTTGCCGTGCAGCTCCAAGATGGTCATACCGGGCCTCATGCGACAAAAGGCACGGTACACGTACTTGACCTGAGTGGCAGGAACATTAACGGAAAAAAAAGAGGCAATATTAAACCCCATGAAACCAAAACGATATCTCCTCACTCTTACAGCCACTCACTCATGTCCCAGTGAAATTTGGTTACAATTAAATCGGCAAAGAAAACAAAACAAAAACAAGAACCCACACACCTGCTTGCAGCTGGACAGAAACACAAGAATCTTCTGCTTGAGATGGTTTCGAATAAACGACCAAAGCAGATTCAATTTGTTGTGCAGCTCACACACAACATAGCTCTGCGCAGAGAAACAAGACATGTTAGTCAGGAACTTCCCCCCGTCAACATGCAGAATGCACATTCCAATTCTAGTACGTAACCTCTAAAAAGATTAAAATTATGTTGTACAGCCTCCCTGTTTTTTAACAATATAGCGCGAGCGTCGACCGAACTGCTGGTCAGCGCCTTATAACGGCGATAAGCGTGCAACAAGGCGAGAGTTCGCGCACGCGCACGAAGGCAGAGCGTCGTCTGCTACGCTGTTCCGAGCACGAGGACACACGCCCTGCCACAATATCAGTTCGCTAGATCCCGCCAAGCCGTAGAGCGCATGCGCATGATTAATATGTTAGACTGCATGAGACATGATTTCTTTCCCTCTTTTTTTTTTTTGCCTACTACGGGAGGCCAGCCTGGCGATGCAAAGTTCCGATAAGAAAAAATAAAAGGAAAGGAAGTATCACATATTAATCATACGCATGCGCTCTACGACTTGGCGGGATCTTGTGAACTGATATTGCGGCAGGGCGTGTGTCCTCGTGCTCGGAACAGCGTAGCAGACGACGCTCTGCCTTCGTGCGCGTGCGCGAACTCTCGCCTTGTTGCACGCTTATCGCCGTTATAAGGCGCTGACCAGCAGTTCGGTCGACGCTCGCGCTATATTATTAAAAATCAGGGAGGCTGTACAAATGTGCAACAGTAGAAATGAGGATTAATAGCTTTTTGCAGTACATGAATTTGAAAACGTTAAGTAATGGCTCCCTCACAATGCTTGGCACAATATATGCCTGAGTATGTACATTATAAAATATACCAGCATGTGCCTGAAGCAATACTTTGCATGTGGCAAGCACAGAAATACTGCTGCCAAGAAGCATTACGCATGACTATCCAGCACACCAGCAAGCACCTCACTTGTAATCATGCTCATGAACATAAATTTGTCCAAAATAATAAATAATGACCTCCAGAGGCTGTTTACAGCATCTGCCACAACTAGGATAACAATGAAATGCAGCAAGGAGAAGAAAGCGTACCTGAGTGAGGCCTTCAGGCGTTGTGAACTTTGCATGCTCATGAACTGACACATAAGCCGGGTCCTTCAAACTTAGCCTAGCTAAGTCTTTCACCGATCTAGAGAGTAGAAGAAATCAGAAAATAGTATGTGGAAGGTAAACACTATAACATGGAAGAATGGGCTAAAGATACCGAAAATATATATTTTTTAAAGCATCATAAAAACTTTCCACCCAAACATGATGATAGTCTATTACTTACTTAGTTTGTGTTGCTGAGAAAAGCAACGTTTGGCGCTCAAGTGGAATGTTTTCTATAATAGCGTTGACGGTTTGCTGAAAGCCCAGGTCTAAAATACGATCCGCTTCATCCAGAACTGAAACATTTAACATTTTATAGTTGTGATAAATGTTACATGAGAAACAATTACATGAGAAACAAAATGAATGTGAAACTCACACACAGGCGCTCAGCAAAAAGGACACGATCTCCAATATGAGCTTGCCAAGAAGTATAAAACACTCCCGCCACTCATTCTTGTTTACTGAATCACTGACAGTATCATTTTTACCACAAGGTCAGGCCTGCAGCTAGTGACAAACTGAGTGGGGGGGGCAATGGCTGCTAACTATAAATGTAACTAACAACTGCAATTATTTGTGTTTAAATCCATTAACCTAAGCACTTGGGAACATTGGCCTAATGCTGATAACAACACTTAGTACTAAAAAATCACTTCATTCTTCACACACTACTAATGCAGCTTACAAACTAGATGTCATTTGGAAATGCTTCTGATGCACATGTAGACAACAACAGTGTTGTATTTACTCACCTTGGCATTTATAGTTGATAATTCAAAGGAAACTGAAACTTGTAACACTCTAAACAGTTGCTGATACTGCATGTACGGAACCTTCTATCAGTGCTTTGTTCACAGCAGCATGGCCACTAACACTTTGGCCCCAACAAAAGACTAAAGAATGCTTGCAACAATGTAAAAGAGAGAGCTCAGCTCGCCTATGAGCCCAAACACGAGCTTAACATGTTTCAAAGTAAGCAGATTGTCAGCACACCCGCGCCATAATGATGTCTCGCAAGTCAGTTCAGCTTCCTGTCATAAAAATATGCAATACTTGCAGCATGTCTGCCACTCAGTTTTAAACCAACATTTAGTTTGAGTTACTTCTTACTTGTGCACAGCTACACTGAATTAGTTAACCACTGTACCTAGGATTTGCAGCTGGGTGGCATCAAACAACGGATTTTCATCCATGTGTTGAAGCAGGCGACCAGGCGTGCAGATCACGATGTTGCAGGAACCCATCCTCTTGCTCTCAAACTTCAAGTCCTACAAGAGCAGCATTGCAAGGTAAATTTTAATGCCACCAGGAAGAATTAAACACTGAAGAAATAGTCAGCACCAGCTGAAGCACAAAAATGAAAAGCAGGTGGGCTACCAGCATCTCACAATAAAGGAACCTTGCCTGGATTCTCAGCATGAACAGAACAGGTGGGTGAAGCATGAGTAAAAATAGTTAGCTATCAGAAACATATAAAGACAAGGCCAAAAGGCTAAGTAAGTGATGCTGAAGATCATGCAAGCCAATGCAAGCAAGTGTATTTTTACAGTGTAATCAGCAAAATTATCAAAGAGCATTAATGAAGTCCTAAACTACTGAATTCATGAGAGGGTTTTGAACTGAAAAGCTTTAGACCCTTGAATATAACACCTACTGAACAAACAGTTATTCTGAAAGTTTTGTGCTCACTCTGAGCAGCGTGCATAGTGAAATGAAGTTACACAAACAGCGGCAGTAGGGTCTTAAGTGCACATTGCAACAGAACATCAATAAATTAAACTAAATCAACCTTTTAGCTCATTACTGTGAGAAAAGTGATGCCATGACAAAATAAGAAAAATCCATTTAAACGTAGCTTGACTGGGCCCAGCTCGCTCTAAGCGGAGTCCAACAAGCTAGCAGTGATAAACCGTGCAGCGAAACCAAGTAGCACAATATACTTCTAAACAATAGTAGTGTGCAAAAAAGAAACAAAAAGGCAACAACAGAAAAAATTAAACACGCATATTAATGCACTTCACAAATATAAAGCATTTCTTACACATTTCAGGGCATAAAAATTAAAAAAGGAAGAAAGAAAAAGAAATACATATGACATTAAACCAGAAAATTAAATGTTATGAAATGTGAAACTGAGTGTTCTCACCTTGCCTCCTATAACAAGACCAGCTGAGAAGTCGTGGTGAACTCCAACCTTCTTCAGCACTTCAAAAATCTGGTATGCGAGCTCCCGTGTCGGTGTTATGATCAGCGCGCCAATACCATAGTCACGAGCCCACATTTCACAATACAGCTTTTCAAGCACCTGTACAAAACATAGTAAACAGAGATCGAAACAGTTTGTGGCATAGTAAGACAAAACAAATACTGAATGCTTATCTTCTATTTCATAAATTTTGTTGCTATGAAAAGTGATCTGAAAGACATCACTACATCACTTTAAATTATCAAAGAGGGGGTTTTGCTCACCTGAATTCACACACACAAAAAAAAATCAAATATGTTTTGCTATGCTAAAAACTTTCACTCTTTATCAGCACACTTAGCACTGGAATAAAAGCAGTCTGCACAGATGCTAGTTTTGCCGTGGTAAAAAAAACAAGCAGATAGAAACAAGATGTCCACACAACAATGTACGGAGTCCCTGAAGCTGTTCTGCATCTTACCGGTATAAGGAAAGCAAGCGTTTTCCCAGAGCCAGTTTTGGCAGCTCCAAGAATATCCAAACCCCTCAGCGCAAGTCCAATGGCCTCTTTCTGAATGTCAGTTGGAGTGACATAACCAGCTTCTTGCAGTCCTGCGGTAGGCACAAATCGCACTCCTTGAATCATCAACAAAAATCAAATGATTTTTCTGAACTAGTGGAGCTTGCAACAGATGTGGCCTTTAGAGCCACATAACGTAAACTGTCGATTCTCGGCCTATGTAGAGGAAGGCATATAACCGAGATTTTAGAAACGCGGTGTTTTGATCAAAGCATGCAGTTAATCCAACCCCTTCAGAGAGCAACTAGTGTTAGTAAACGTAGCGGGTTTGCTAGGCTACATGACTTAATTTTGTTCGTAACTTATGTTGAGTGCAGGTGCGCCTGGTAATGATCAACCAGAATAAGGTGACTGGTAATTAACAACCAGAATAACCCTGGTAGTCGCGATTCAGCTTGTTTAGCCTTGACCCGCCACTGGTGCTGTTGTTCCAAGGGGATAAGCATACGCAACACGAGGAAGGACTACCACAAGCTTATGAGCAAGTGCGAAGTAACGTGCCGTGACTGACCCAGTTAAGCACTTCAAGTGTGGCGAAGAGGCGCTGCCTCCAAAGCAGCTCGCCTGAACACCTCTTTTCTACTCACCTAGCTGTGTCTTTGTTGACAGTGGGAAGTCCTTGAATGTCTCCACCGCCCTGGAGTCAAACTGCGCATAAGAGAATGGAATGTCGTATAAATGTGTTCCATGTGTTTGACAGAACGCACAGAACCTGAGGTCACGGTGCTCGCATAACTTCCAACAAGAAGAATAAATTTCGGCAAAGTACTGCCTTGAGAAAAGTGTCCAGCTAACGTGAAACAATAAAAGCTAACCACGAAGCTACTAAAGCGATGCTGCAGATGACAAGACCCGCAGTCCTGCACTTACGTCTTCGTAGAGACTTCGCAGTCTTTCGATTTCTTCCCTTTCGGTGAGCCCTCTCGTCTGCCTTTTTCTGTAACCTTTCATTGATTCCTTTTCTCCACGTTGGTTGAATTTCTTCGACGGTTTCTTCCATTTTCTTTTGGTAAACACGCGTTTATCCGCAGACTGGTGGTTATTCGCGTTATCCATGTTTTCACGTGTGGCCGCTGCCATATTGAGTACATCGAAAACGTGGCGCTGAACAAGCGAAAGGGCTAAATCTACAAATAACAACAAAACTTCAATATTTTGTGTAATTTAAAATTTTAAAAATGTTGACAAGTTATTAAAAATGTGGTTTGTAATGCGACAGACAAAAATAAGATCTTTTTTTTTTCACGTTTTACTTCGGCTCAAGCTCTACAAGCATGGCGCTGCACATGCAAGTTTTGCGTTGTTGCAGCTGTGATAGCTGTGACACCAATGCTGCTCTTTAGTGTCATTTCGCCGGCGAAGACAACGGTATGCGCGGTAATGTTATGAAATCACACTTGCGAAGAATGTGCTCAGCTGTAGTAAAGAACCAAGAACGTGATACGATGTCCACTAGGCCGAAAATAATTTCAGTGAAGTCTCCACTGAACCGCAGCGGTAGGTGCCATTCATTCTGTCACTGCTGACGCAATGGTTAGGTTAACATTCATCATCTGACGGGCCGAGTTTGTCCGTTTGCACTGGCTGGTCTCAGGTTACGATTGTTTCTATCTGCCCCGTAATGTCAGTGCCGGGTTAATCGTGCTAGCTTCGTTTCAGTAAAGTGTTTGTGTAGTGGCGGTAGTGCCACTTTGCGCCGAGCAGCTTTCTAATTTTTTTTTTTTTTTTCAGGACTTGACGCGGCCCAAGAAGCAGCCTCTATTTTGAAAGCGGGTGGTGTGATCGCAGTGCCTACAGACACAATTTACGGCGTCGCAGCTCTCGCGCAGCATTCCGATTCTGTGCAACGTCTGTTTCAGTTGAAGAGGAGAGATGCCGGGAAACCCGTCGCAATCTGCGTACACGAAGTCGCTGACATACCGCTGTAAGTTGTACCAACTTCACATTGGAACTTAAGTGACACTATAACCGTTTATTGCTTGTCGTGCCGGCCCACGTGTTACCTCAAGAATGAACCGAGGCCTGATATTTTCACGCACTTGTTAGGAAAATCAGGAGTCGTCATTTTTTGTACGAAAGATCGAAAGATCGGCCTGGAACATTTAGAGGCTGTCCACCACTTTGTGCCTTCTAAACAGAGGAAATTGTCAAAGCACTGAAACGGTACTTTTTCGTGCCTGTTTTTAGGTGGGCCGAGGTTTCTATCCCCGAAAACCTGTTGCGTCAACTATTCCCGGGACCAGTGACTGCAGTGTTTTGCCGGACGCCGGGTCTGAACCCCGCATTAAATCCTCACACAAATCTCGTCGGTGTACGAGTTCCAGACAGTGATTTCATCAGAGAAACAACCAAGCGGTGTGGTGGACCACTGGCACTCACAAGTGCCAATGTGAGCTCTGAAATGAGCACACTGACTGTGAAGGTAAAGTATCTCAGGCCCAAACGTTTTTCTGGCTGATGAAAGGACCAGGGGGAATTCGTTTTATGTTGGCTTTTTCACTCTCAGGAATTCCAGAGCCTTTGGCCATACCTAGATGCTGTGTTCGACGGGGGTGACTTGTCATTGTCTGGCTTCCATAGGGAAGGATCGACTGTCATTGACTTTTCATTGCCTGGTTGCTTCAAGATCCTACGAGAAGGCTGGTAAGTTTCATTTAGATGTGAGGCAGTGGTCTTCTGTTTTACCCATGAGCCACCAAAATGGAACACAACAGTGTGGTATTGTTCATGACTAGACATTGTATTTCATATGGGACTATTTCTTTCAGTGCAAGGAAAACAGTATCACTATGGTTCATTATCATTTTATTCACCAGAAAGTCCTGGCTTCCAGGACTAGTAGTTGCTAAAGAAAAGGTTGCTAACGTATGATTTAATAGCCGCCACAGCATCTCAGTGGTTATGGGGCTCAGCTGTTGACTTAAAAGGGGTATTTGATTTCGGCCATGGAGTCTCATTTTGATGGAAGCGAAATGATAGAGGCCATGTGCGATGTTGGTACACACTAAAAAACCCCAGGTGGTTGAAATTATCCAGAGCTCTCCACTGCAGCGTCCCTTGTAGGTTTGGAACATTAAACCCTATATCCCAACCATCCACAAAATTTAATGCATTATGGACACCATAGATAGCAAAAATCGCGCTATATCTATCAAAGGACCTGTATCTAGAAAGGTCAACATAACTGCTGTCATGTCACATTGTTGTGGTATGCTTAGCACACAGTGAAGCAGTGTTTGTTTATTCTTTGCTCATGTTCTTTATTCATTGTTACGGGCACTTGCTTACTTGAAATGCAAGATGTGATCAGATTTCTTTGTAAAGGTTGTCACGATGTATAACAGTTTCTATTATTATGTTTGTGATAGTTATCGGTGCTTTCTGTGCCTTTTCTCAGAAGTTCTTCGTCACCTTTAAAACACAGCTGAGAGTGGCAGTGATTCTCATTTTCAGCATTGCTGAATACAGTTGCTTCTTTTGCCTCCACCGTATTTTAGTGCAAAAACACTACCTCACCAAGTCTAACTATGGTTTATGGCTAATGAGGGTTTAACATCCCAAAGCGACTAAGGCTATGGGGATACCGTTGTGAAGGGCTCCGGAAATTTCGACCACCTAGGATCTTTCACATGCACTGACGTCGCACAGTACACGGGCCCCTAGAATTTTGCCTCCATCGAAATTTGGCCGCCACAGCCGAGATCGAACCCGCATCTTTCGAGTCAGCAGCTAACTGCCATAACCAATGAGCCACCGCGGCTTCAAAGTCTAACCGGCTTACTGAGTTTGTGTGAAGCTTGACCTTGAGGGTAACCTTGGCCAAACCACAAATGAATAAATAAATAAAATAAATATTGCCACGACTGGGCAATATAACCTGCGGCGGCACATACAGATCAGCTGCGCTGGCGACTGCAGAGCAGCACTATGCTATCACTACAGCCGATCACTCCTCATGTTAAACTGCAACACACTCTCATGCTGTGCATTGTACATCGTCATCTTCTTCAATTAATGCTTATATCAAACTATTATCGTCGTCAGACGTGCCGATGACCCATCAAAGCAAAACCATGAGCCAACCAGGCTAAACACATGCTTTTGCATGTCTGCTCAGTTGAACAGCATTAAAACCCTGCCGCTTTTTTTTTCCCCAGTTTGTGAGGATCAGTTCACCCAATGAACAGTCTTTTAGTGGCATGAGCCCCCTTTCTTTTGTCAGTGAGATTGTCTAGGGCTCTTTCCATACCTCCCATGACAATACACTTTCTTGTTGTGTAGGAGAAATGACCTTTTCCTTCTGAAAGGCGGTTTTGGTCAAGGGCACTTTCAGGAGACTGAACCATGTTATTCAAGTCTACATCAGTCTGCAAAACACACATAGCCATTGTGCATGTGAGAAAACTATGACAAACGTTGTTTTATTTGAACACTTACTTTCGGCAATAAGTGATGTAAGGAATAAAGTGCAGTTTAGTTTACCTTTAATGAGAGTTCAATATGCTAAGAACGGTTAATTTTTGAATCAAGCTTAGTGCAGGGACATAGTATATCCAAAGTCATTAAACACAAAAAACATGGTCAAGTTTTACGTTTGATATTGAATTTATAAAAGAAAGGTAATTGTGTCTTTCATATGTGTGTGCTGCATCTTTTATTCCATTTATCTTTCAGTGTGCCACATCAGTGCAGAAAGCTTCTCCAAGAATTCCACCTCAAAGAAATGCATCATCTGTAGTGTGCCTAAGCCGCTTTCATCTAGTCATGATTGCAGATTGTTTTTCATTCATGTACAAATAACATCAGATAATAAAGCACGAATTGTCGTTTGTTTTTTTATATTGCTTAATTTGTTTTCATTTTGGTGTTAAGAGGAAGCACTAGAGTAATGCCGTTTCACATGCTGCGATTATTGTTGGTCTGCGGCAGGAGAGAGTGTCGTTCTAGCCACAGACGGCTTACAACGTTTCTGTCCGGTTGGAATTCAGTTGCAGTGTCAGTGTGCTTGCTCTCCGACTGACCAATAGGGAGCACCAAGAGAGCTTGCCACAAGGGGTAACATGGGAGGAGTTGCCACCATGGAAGCAAAACTGTTTATTCTAACCAAACCTACAAAATATTGCCATGCATTTAAAAGTACACTATTATAATGTAAACACATTCCGTGTTGCGTTACTGTCGCATTTAAAGGGTCAGTCTACTCACCGAGATGAGTGTATAAATAATGGCATATTCTGGTAGTTGGCACCCTATAACATCAATAACGAGGGGTCTGCGCCCGGTTTAGGCAGGAATTTATATTTTATTTCGGCGTTAAAAGTCGCGTAAAGAAGCATGGTGGCGACCCCAAACGTTCATTTTGTTCAAGAAAGTGGTAGTCTTTTTTTGTAGAAGCATAAGTGAACATACTACGTACCATTTGTATGCCCCAATGTCAGAGAAACGCACGTTTTGTTCTAGTAAACTGTAGAAGGCGTACCGCTCGCTTTTTCTGTAAATCACATGAATATTTATAGTTACACATACGCAAAACGCAGGCGCATTCCCACTTTTAGTTCAGCGTATGCTAGCAGAGACGCAAAAATAAACTCAGCCTATAGTGGCGCCATCTGGTCGTCAGGACGGGAACTATTGCTGTAAACAAACCGACTCTCCACTTAAGCCTAGGAGAGGCAGAATCGTCACTATAATTATTAAAATAAAGCAAATTTATCTCATATATTTTCTTATAGGCGAGATGAGACGAAGCGAAAGACAGGCGCCCCATTTATGGCCAGTGAACGCACTGAAAAAGGCAGCAACAACGAGAATTCAGTCCGAAGCGAGAGGTCCGGCTTCGACGGGCGCCGCCATGTTTGTCGCCGCGCGGCGGAAATCCAGATGGTTGCCAGATGAGACTACCATCTCATACAGATGTGTTCCCACATTAATAAATTCTATTTTAAAATGTTCTACCGCATTCCTTGGCACCACAGCTGGCTAAACGGTAATTTGAGTAAAGAGCTATCGGTTTCCGCAAAGAAAATATGGTCGATAAAATTCAGTAGACTGACCCTTTAATCATGGGTTTCATCTGCAAACATCAAGCAACACTGCTTGTAGCTCCAACCTAATTTGCTGGGTATGCATTGCATGTGAAATCACAGACCAAAAATTGCACTGCAGTATCGCCAACTGCACCAAAGAATTGGCAGTGTGGTTTAGCTCTTGTTAAAACTGGAGGACTGCGAAAGCAACGAGGGGAGAGAGAGAGGCGATGGAGAGTGGCTCGGCGGCCCCGGCACGCTAGCTATGCGCCGCTACTGCGCATGCGCAACTGGCGAGGGCGGCACGCCAGCTGTGCGCGGTGTGACGTCACTGCTCCTCGCGCATGCGCAGTACAGCCTTTCCTCGGCTGTGCTGAATGGCTCGGCGGCCCCGGCACGCTAGCTATGCGCCGCTACTGCGCATGCGCAACTGGCGAGGGCGGCACGCCAGCTGTGCGCGGTGTGACGTCACTGCTCCTCGCGCATGCGCAGTACAGCCTTTCCTCGGCTGTGCTAAATGGCTCGGCGGCCCCGGCACGCTAGCTATGCGCCGCTACTGCGCATGCGCAACTGGCGAGGGCGGCACGCCAGCTGTGCGCGGTGTGACGTCACTGCTCCTCGCGCATGCGCAGTACAGCCTTTCCTCGGCTGTGCTAAATGGCTCGGCGGCCCCGGCACGCTAGCTATGCGCCGCTACTGCGCATGCGCAACTGGCGAAGGCGGCACGCCAGCTGTGTGACGTCACTGCTCCTCGCGCATGCGCAGTATGACCTTTCATGGCTCGGCGACTAGCGTAGTGTTGCTTTCGCAACAATATTTTTGTTCTAGTTGCAGCATGTCAAACAGGCCTAACACCACTGAGGGGGTGCAGTGTTAAGCTGTTCCAGCAAATCATGCAATGCAAATGAATGAAACAACTTACTGGAACCAGCCTTAAAAATGAAAAATTTTGCTTCAAGCTTGAGGACGTAGCATTGTATGTCAGCATAACAAAGTGTTGTTGCCGAAAATTCCTGCATTTGACTGCTAGCCAATGAAAACTGCCTGGCAGCAGGGGGTGGGCAAAAAGTACGAGTTTTATTTAAATTTTACTGTGTAAAGAAAAGCCCGTGGTAAGGCTTCCTAGCGTACACGTCGCAGTTGCAGATATGATGATAACGCCGTGCGGTGAGCAAAATGTGATTGGTCGAGGTGCAGTACCAATACAGCTGCTGACTCTCATGGGCTTGTAACAATTCACATGCGCAGAATCCCTTCCGAGCATCACACACATTGCCTTCAAGCCTGTACATCGAGTATGACGTCCAATGAAAAATTTGTGGCTTGGTGTGTGTCACCAAGGTGCCTCTGTCAAGGCCTGAGCTGGTGGGGGGCAACTTTTGACTCAGCCCAAACAACGCTGGTAAAGGATGCTTAGATTCATCAATGATTTTGCAGGCCCTTCACACACACACTGGTTATGGACATGAGCGGGCAGAAGGAAGTGCAGATTAGAGGATGGTCCAAGAGCCTGATTGCAGCAGTCCCATAAAGTTTGTTGAAGCAGCTAGACTAGGACCAGGGCAGAACTGGGAAACAGTGGCCAGACCAGTAGCCTTGCTCTATTAACCAACTCTTCCCACCATTTTAACCCTTTAATGCACTTTGTACACGATTGTTTCCAAAATGCACTTGCAGCTATTTCTGGCAGTATTTCTGTTTCAGGTGAATATAGTTTCCTTTATGTTGCAGCCCCCACAGTGGCTCAGTGATTATGGCGCTGGGCTGCTGACCCAAAAGACGCAGGTTCGATTCCGGCCGCGGCGGTCGAATTCCAATGGAGACGAAATTCTAGAGGCTCGTGTACTGTGCGATGTCAGTGCATGTAAAAGAACCCTAGGTGGTTGAAATTTCCGGAGCCCTTCACTACGGCGTCCATAGCATATGTCGCTTTGGGACGTTAAAGCCCCCTAAGCCTTAAACCTTTATATTGCAAGTGCAGTAAATAATGTTTGATAAAACAGTCAGCTGGGTAGTGCGTCCTTTGCCATTTTTATGCAGACAGATTTTTGCCCCTAGCAATAATATTTTTTTCTTCTCTCAGTTTCTTCAAAACAGGAACTGACTCCGCTGCCCCTTGGGCGTGTCCCTGAGAAAACCTGATGTTGCTATTTCCAGACATTGTGACACACTGTGGGAAATTTTACACATCTCTGTAGAAACAACTGCTAACATTTTGCGCTGGAAAAGTAACAGATCGTCTTTCTTGAGGTCGGAACATATACTGTTCAGGTGGACAAATACTTGTTTTCAGTGGAAACAGAAAATGACGCTTGAAAGGGCGACCCAAGAGAAATTGGGCGATGGTTGGTTGTCGATGCGCTTGGCCAACTTAGCTCGGGCCAGCGTCGAGCAACGTCTAGCCAACTGCTGTGTCGGCCTATTATTTGCAAAAGTCAAACAGACCGCTGGCAAATGCCTGGCAATAGTTGGCCGCCGGCGCATAGGCTAGCAAACACAAGCCTATACCGGGCCACCGCTGGCCACCCTGATGTGAGCAGTGTGACGTCAAAAAGGCATGCCCTGATGGGCAAAATCGATGACTTTCGGTTCTGAACCGGTTGTTCTGGTGCCGAGCGCTCCGCCACAACCTTTGTTCCCCGATTCGAAACGCCTCCCAGCCTTTCTTCTGCCATTGTGAACCTTCGAGGTACGGCGCATGTTTTGCCCATCGAACCAGAAACACGTGCGCTGATGACATAGGCCGGGAGAGGTCTATTGTGCGCAATTAAGGTACAGCCGCTGGCCAAAACGCCACATGTTTTGATCGTACGTTTAATTACAGCCAGCAGAACGTTTTTCAAATATACTAAAGTATGACCTTCATGACACGCGAATGTCGCACAGTTGTGGCGCCTAAAAAAAATCTAGTCTCATTACGTTCGCTGAATTCATCGTTAAACTGCGCGAAGAAAACACGGACAGAGACAGAAAAACACGTACACACACTGAGCGCAGAACTTCCAACTTTTATTCGAAAAACGCTTCGGGCATTACCTTTTATACGCTCTAAACAACCACCACATGACACAGCCGGGATAGAAACCGATAAGTATTGACAGTAACGTGTACATGATGCGCCGACCCGCCAGAGCGCCAATCTAAACTATACCAGTGTGTGCAAGCTTATGCACCATTGATACCTATATGATACCTATATGATACCTATATACCTATTGATACCTATATGGTACCTATATGAGAGCGCATAAAAGGTAATGCCCGAAGCGTTTTTCGAATAAAAGTTAGAAGTTCTGCGCTCAGTGTGTGTACGTGTTTTTCTGTCTCTGTCCGTGTTTTCTTCGCGCAGTTTAACCATGAATGAAAAGCACCAACTAGCCCGCCAGAAGACTCTTCTTGAATATAGTTCGCTGAATGTTCGCAACAAAGATTGCAGAGTGGACTATTACCACAGTGACTGGTACTATTACGTTTTTTTCTAACGGAAGGTATTTGCAACGTAGTCCGATTGCATCGACGCTGTGAGCCATAATTTCTATGAGCTCGTTCTGAATGTCTCTCCTGAGCCATCTATCTCGGCGCTCCATCCATCACTCCAAGGCAGGTACGTCTTGTGATCGTTCACCTCGCTGATCAAGGTCTCCATCATCCTTGGGTTGCCGTGGACTTACTTTGGCACGCAGTGCCTGCCCGGCTTCCTCCTGCTGTCTGCTACTACGACAGTACATATTTTGCACCGATGTCGCAACGGCCGCCATAGCAAAAGCCTGGATGTTTTCCTAATCCGCTTTTCACCAACCCGTTACTTTTTATGGCAATGCAGCAGAGGCTGGGCAGGAAGGGTGTGACGGTCCTTTGTCCCGACGCCGTAGGGAGTGGGTTGTTCGTTGTTCGGGCGAGAAGAGCAGGCGGGTTAATGGTAGTGAATGGGGGAAGTCCTGTAGAGAGGGGGTCCAGGGAGACAACTTTCCTTGGCAACGCTGCAGAGGCTAGGGAGGAAAGGGAAAGAGACGGCCTTTGTCCCCGTGCTGTGTTGTTCATTGTTGGGCTCCGTAGCCTTTCACCCCTGCAGCATTGCCAAGAAAAGATGAATTAGAGAAAAAATCAAGAAAAGATGGCACGGGGACAAAGGACCGTTTCTTGTGTAGCCTCTGCTGCACCCAAAGATTGCGTCTGTAACGTCGCGAGACTACACACAATCCTTTTTCTCTCGATTTTTGGAGGCTTGCCGAGACGCAGCGAAATTGGCTCTTTTCGTGGCTCTGGAATTTTTCAGCCTTTCCAGTCATTGAACCCGGCCTGAATAAAACACGGTTTCACTTCTGCAGCTCTTCCTCCTTCCCTTGAAGGCTATGCGGCTCACATACTCCATAATGCTGTAGCCTGCAAGCCATTGCGGACTCACGGCTTCCGTGATTCAGAGCAAGGAGGGAGACCGCCTTTTGTCGCCGTACCTTGAGGAGCGGTGTTTTTTTTTTTTTTTTTTTTGCAATGGATGGCGCTAACATTGACAGAACGACGTGGTACAGAGAGACGATGAACGGGACGAGCGCTGGAGTGCCCGTCCAAATTGTTGTGCTGTACGTGCACAGCCTTTCACATCGACAGAAGAAGATTTGAGGAAAACACAACACTACGTCACCTCTCTCTTCCTTTATTCTTTCACTCCCTCCTTTACCCCTTCCCTTACGGCACTGTTCCGGTGTCCAGCCAGATGTGACAGTTACTGCGCTATGGGAGGGGAGGAGCACGGGGAGGTGTATGGGCCAGTTGTGTGAGTGCTGGTTACAGGCTTTCTCGCCAAAGCACGGAAAACAAAAATTGACGCAAAAACACTTGGGTTTGATGAAACAGGAGATATCTATGTCAACGAACATCTGACAAGGAAGGCAGAACAACTGTTAGGGGCTGCTAAGAAAAAGAACAAGGACATAGGATGGAAGTATATGTGCGGACAGCCGGAGGAAAAGTGCTAGCTCGACAAGATGACACGTGGACTATTGTCCACATTGCCTGTACTGCAGACCTAGATCAAATGACAGGTTAGATGACTTGAACACGAGCGGCATGGATGACTAAGGAAAATGGACTCTGTAAACAACTTTCAGTGTTGCTATTATGATTACAGAACATTTAATCAGACTTACTCAGACTTTAATAGGTCTCTTTCTATGATACACATAAACGCTCGTAGTACGAGAAACAAACAAGACTGCATACATGATTTAATTGTACACACTAGATCTCGCTTTGACATATTGTTCTTCTCGGAGACATGGCTAACCGAACGCGATAGTCCCATGCAGGTTAAAGATTATGTATGCCACGTAAGAAACAGAGCCATCAACCGTGGTGGTGGCGTGGCAGCATATGCAAGAAAGACTATAAAACACGAAGTCATCCCTGAATTTTCCCTGATAAATTAGAATGTAGAATGCCTCCTACTTCGCTTAAACCGTACCTTAGCCGCAGTGTTGTACAGACCGCCATGCGGGAGCAAAATCCAGTTCTTTTCTTTTCTTGAGGACCTGTTGACGTATCTGAATAACTCCGGCAAAGCGTTTGCAATTCTAGGTGACATGAATATAGATATGTTGATCGACGACACGTGTTCAAGGCAGCTTAACCTCTTAATAAACTCTTACGCATGTTCAAACGCTATCACTATACCCACACGTAACACCCAGCATAGTTCCACTCTGATAGACTTGTGTATCACAAATGTACATCCCCCAAACTCGTCAGCCGGCGTTATGTCTGCAGACATTAGTGACCATTTACCAATTTTTTTCTTCATACCGCACCATAATAGCATAAGTAGAAGGGGTGTTTATTATTACCGCCGCATAAATTCAAGTTCACTGGAACATTTTCGCATCCTTATTGAAAATGTCAATTGGGTATCGGTAATAAATGAGACAAACCCAAATGATGCTTACAATAAATTTTTTAGTTATTTTATTACGTGCTACGAAAGAGCTTTCCCTGTGCAAACAACGGCTAGCCAGCATAAAAAAGTAAGGAAACCATGGATAAATGTCACACTGTACAGGAAAATACAAGAGAGGAATAAAATGTTCCATTCGTTTATAAAGAGTCGCGATGCGAGTGAACTTGTTCGGTACAAGAAATTTCGCAATAAGGTTAATGTGGAAATAAAAACGGCCAAACTTAAATACTATGAGGAACTATTTGCGCGCATTTTTAATGATCCCAGGAAAATTTGGCATGAAGTGAGAAACTTACTGGTAAAAATGGGCAGGAACACACATTGAGTGTTACTCAAAATGACCATAGTCTGAATGTTAAAGATTCATTGGTAGCGCTGAATGAACATTTTATCAGTTGTGGAAATTATGTTTGCAGCCTCCATCAGCACTCTTTCTACTGTCCCGCCAAGTGAAAGCGTGGTAAACTCGCTTATATTGTCCCCTACCTCTCCTCATGAAGTCAGCAAAATTATTGATAAACTAAAGAATGATTCTGCCTCTGGTTGTGATGATATAAAAGCTGTCCCCATCAAACATGTATCCGACATTATTTCACCAGTTTTAACTCACATTATCAATTGTATGCTTGAGACGGGAATATTTCCCGAAAGCCTTAAGATAGCTAGAGTATGTCCTATTCATAAAGGTGGGAATGATAGCTCAGTAAATAACTTCAGGCCCATATCTGTCCTCCCAATTTTTTCAAAAGTGTTCGAAACTATCATAAATTTAAGATTAATAAGCTTCATAGATAAATACAGTATAATGAGCGATGCTCAGTACGGTTTCCAGAAGAACAAATCATGTGAACTCGCACTACTCAACGTCAAGCAAGAAATAATAAAGAACATCGAAAATCATTTATACACAATAGGCTTATTTCTAGATCTTCGTAAAGCATTCGACTCCGTTAATCATGACATTCTTTTATGTAAACTGCGGAGGTATGGAATACAGGGGAATGCGCACAAACTCTTAGAGAGCTACTTGACCAAACGGTATCAATATGTGTCTTTCAATAAACTGTCCTCGCCACGATCAGTAATTTTAAATGGTATTCCTCAAGGGTCGATACTAGGGCCTTTGTTATTTAATCTGTACATAAATGATCTTCCATTAATACCTTCTTCACCTCGAATAGTCATGTATGCAGATGACACAAACCTATTCTTTTCAAATGCGTCACTGCCTCACTTAGAAAAAACAGTAAATGATTACTTAGAAAAACTCTCTTACTGGTTGGACACAAATAAGTTACAGTTAAATGTAAGTAAAACCAAATATGTGATATTTAAACCTATAAATAAATAGTCTTTTGAAAATATTGTAATATTATTTCGCAACACGCGACTGCATGAGGTGACAGTTCAAAAGTTCTTAGGCGTATGGTTTCAAAACGATATGTCCTGGAACACGCATGTGAATAAATAAGCTGCAGAGTTAGGAAAAACCGTGGGCTGTATGTATAAAATTGGTAAGCTCATTTCTTTGTGGTTGAAGAAAACATTGTATTCCTCTCTTTTCCTCTCCAAGTTATCATATTGTAGTCTAGTGTGGGGTACTACTACAGCTCATAACTATAACAAACTAACGATCCTCCAAAAAAAGGTGTTGCGAATATTTGAAAATTATCAAGGAAAACCATCTGATCTTCCAACAGACAAGCTATTTATTAAACATGAAATGCTTCCAGCTGCGCAAATATATTATTTCCAGTTATTGCAATACATAAAAAACAATAAATTGTACCTCTCTGAAGCAAACCTCCAAGAACCAAAATACACCTTACGTAAACACACAAGAAGAATACCGCTCACTAGGACCAATTATGGCAGACAGATCTTACATTTCCAAGTTCCTTATTTGCTGAATTACATAGGAGAAGAAATTAAATTCGAAAAACCGGAGTTTAAGAAATATGTCAAATCGTATTTGTTAAAAAAAAAAAATTTCTTTTCTTCAATAAGACATTGTTGCATTCATTAATTTTCGGTGTAATCAAGGTGTATATATATTATCAGAGTACGATGTGCTATGTGTCTGTAATCTGTGTGTGTGTGTGTTTGCAATTACATGAGTTTTGCAGAGTGCCGAAATGTGCATTTAGCGTTTCTTTTTTCCCTTAAATTCTACTAAATGTTGTCTAATCCCGTATATATATGTTCACTTTTATGTGTTGAAATATTTATAAGTTCAAATGTTTTTTTGTAATTGAAAGCTGTTTCCCTGTCTATATTTTCTTTTTATTAAGTGTGCACTGAAATGCCGAATTGTGCTACCTGGGGCAGGAGCCTCTGTCAGGCTATGAGCCTTTAGCTCCTGCTCCTTTTTTCTCTGTTGTGAGAAATGAAATAAAGAAAGAAAGAAAGAAAGAAAGAAAGAAAGAAAGAAAGAAAGAAAGAAAGAAAGAAAGAAAGAAAGAAAGAAAGAAAGAAAGAAAGAAAGAAAGAAAGAGAGGGAAGGGTGAAGAAAGATGGCTGCTGTGGAGCCCGCGGTCCGTGAAGGCAGGCGTCCGTCCGCCGTAGTGTTCAAGGGTGGTTTGTGGTTGCATGCGTAGGCTTAGCGGCTGTGTGCGTGCGTGCGTGCGTGCGCGCGCGCGCAGACATGTTATGTGGAATTGATGCGAGGCGGAGGTTAGGGGGTAGTTTGGAGACTGCAATCGGTCTGAGAAGGAGTTGGGTGCGCAGGGGGTCTGGGATCTCTACCTAAGTGCAATAAAAGAAAGAAATGCCTTGTTTACCGCAGATTAGACTGCGGATTAGTCGATCATCTAACAGTGAGTCAACAGAAAGATCTATGCTCCGGTTGTATCACTGTGGCTTACAACAGTGTTCCGTACAGGTATCGTCGTCGCGCTGAGCTCACGCTTTTTTTTTTTCATCTCGCCACGCGCGCTGTAGTCGATACGCGTTGGAGGAGCAACGTATGTGGCACAAGCCTGTTTACCGCCGTGTGATTGATAACGGCGTGCACGTGCAACATGACCTTCTGAGCGCAGAAGCTGTAGGGTCTCTGTCGCGACAGAGAGGGAGAATTGATTGCCATTCCAAACAAGCCAACACTTATTCCCTGCACTTGCCTCAATGCGCTTAATCATGCCTATCGTCATACCACGTGAAGCGTCGGTTCGCTCGCCCTCCCGCTCGCTGCCGATGCGAACGGTGAGTCAGTCGCCATATACCCCCTCCCCCCCCCCCCCCCCCCCCCCCGTTCTCTAAGATTAGTTAGTTAGTTATATGGGGTTTTATGGCGCATAAGCAACTATGGCTATCATGCGCCAAACACAAGGTTAGATGATGTTATGTCAAGTGTACAGAGGTTACATTATAATAGATTTAAAACATTGGCTTTCTTTAGAAACTTACAAACAAGTGAAAATTCGACAAGTGTTTGCTCGCCTAAAAGCAGTGCGGGATGAAATGGAATGTGTTCATTGTAAAATACCGTAAAAAAATTTTTTCTAAGTTCTTCGAGATGTGAACAAGAAATTAAAATGTGATTTACTGTGAGCTCCTCACCACACATTTCACACACAGGTTTGTCTTTTTTTGTTAATAAGAAGTTATGGGTGATGTGTGTGTGACCTATGCGTAAACGACATAAAATTACTTCGATAAAACGTTCTTTATGGCGGCATGATTTCCATTCTTTTAAAATGGGCTTTATGGTATGCAGCTTGTTGTGTCGTTCATTTTCCCAAGAAGCTTGCCACTTGGCTCTTAGTCTGCTATGCAGTAACTTCATGTAATCCCTAGGAGGCAAATTCACATGTTTTATTTCCATGGTTCTGGTTTGTGCAGCACACATGTCGGCTCTCTCATTATCCCTAATGCCAATGTGACTGGGAACCCAGCAGAATTTTATAACATGTTTTTGTGCTGTGACCTTTACTATATTGTGTATGATGCTTCCAATCAGTGGTTCTGTGGCATTTTTGGAGTTTAATGCTGTAAGGACGCTCAGTGAATCTGTATATATGATGCTGTTTTTGATGTTTTCATTTGTTATTTTCTGTACCGCGACACTAATAGCATAACACTCCGCGGTGAAAACTGTAGCACATGAGGGAAGTCGTACTGCATGTTCATTTTTTCCTTGTATTACTGCGCTTCCTACATGAGCATGAGTTTTTGACCCGTCAGTATAAAATGCAGTGTAATTTCTGTATTTTTCTTGTAGTGCTAGATATTCTTGTATTATATGGTCGTGTGGTGTACAGGTTTTACTGAAGCGTGTTAGTGTGACGTCACACACTGTGGGGAGAGTGTACCACGGTGGTAGCGCTTCGTGTGTTGGGGCAATATTTTTAATTTCGTTTAGTATGTCCAGAGCTTGGCATTTTTCTTCGAAGCGCAAGAGCAACGGCTTAATCGCGTGAGGCTTGTTATTGAAGAGTATTCGGGATGGGCATTTCGTGGCAATTGGGTAACAGAGATGTTTGGGCTGTGAAAGGATTTTGAGGATGTATGTACAAGTTAGTGCAGTTCTTCGATCTTCTAAGGAAGGTTCATTCATTTCCACATACAGACTTGCTATTGGTGAAGTTCTGTAAGCACCTGAAGACAACCTTAAACCAAGATTGTGGATAGGATCCAGTCGTTTTATGTAGGATGGTCTTGCTGAGCCATATACGATGGACCCATAGTCTAACTTAGAGCGAACCAGAGAACGATATATATGTAACAGGCATGCCCTATCAGACCCCCAGCGTTTTCTTGACAGTAGTTTCAGTACATTGAGGGCTTGGGAAGCTTTTTTCTTTAGGCTGTTTATATGTGGCAAGAAACTGAGCTTTTTATCGAAAGTTACCCCTAGAAATTTATGCTCTTGTTTGACAGGTAATGGGGTCTGGTTTAGATATAGTGTGGGGTCGGCCTGTAGGCCTCGTCTCAAAGAGAATAGAACCGCTACTGTTTTCTGAGGAGAAAATCTAAATCCGTTTCTATCTGCCCAGGTGGCCAGTTTATTTATTGTTATTTGTATCTGTCGCTCACAGGTAGGTATGCTGGAAGACGTGCATGCTATTTGGAGGTCATCTACGTAAACTGAGTACATTATGGATTTTGGGATTACTTTGCCTATTGAGTTCATTTTGATTATGAATAAGGTCGTGCTGAGGATGCACCCCTGCGGTACGCCAGTTTCTTGAATAAAAGTGTTGGAGAAGGTTGCGCCTAGGCGGACTCGGAACGTGCGGTCGGTTAGGAAGTCGTTCAAACAGCTCAGCATCCTGCCGCGGATACCTAGGTCCGCTAGGTCACGGAGGATACCGAACCTCCACGTGGTATCGTAAGCCTTCTCCAGGTCGAAGAAAACCCCGATACAGTGTTGCTTGTGGATGAACGCTTCCCGGACTGTGTTCTCAAAGCGAACAAGGTGATCAGTTGTGGAACATGTCTTTTTAAACCCGCATTGGTGTATATCTAAAAGTTGCCGGGACTGAAGTATGAAGGTTAGTCTGATGTTTAGAATGCTTTTGAATGATTTTGCTATACAGCTAGTGAATGCTATTGGCCTGTAACTGGTGGGACTAGTTGGTGGTTTGCCAGGTTTTAGAAAGGGTACAATGATTGCTTCTCTCCATGCTTGGGGGATTTCTCCACTCATCCATATTTTATTGAAAAATTTTAGGAGAGCTTCTATGGCAGTCTCAGAGAGGTGAGCAAGCATGGCATAATGTATATTGTCTGGGCCTGGTGCTGTCTTTTTACCGGATGTTAGTACTGCGTTTAGTTCCTGCATTGTAATTAGCTGATTGTAGTCTTCATGTATGCATGTTCTGAAGGGAAGTTTTTGTTTTTCTACTATTGTTTTGTGCTTTTGAAAAGAGTGTGTGTAGTTGGCTGAGCTTGATACTGTAGCAAAATGCTCACCCAATATGTTGGCCTGCTCTTCTAATGTTGTTTGAGTACCGGGTGTTGTTAGCATTGGAAATGTGAAAGGAGTAAAATTTCCAGTGAATTTCCGCACCTGCTCCCACATTTTTTTGGATGTTATTGAGCTGTTTATCGAGGATATGTACTGTTGCCATGATGCCCTTTCTGCGTTGCGTCTGATGTATCGTGCTTTTGCTCTTGCTTTTTTAAAGTTTATGAGATTCTCATGTGTTGGATATCTCCGAAAAATGCCCCAGGCTTTGTTTTGTTTATTTTTTGCATCTTTACATTGTTTTGTGTACCAGTATTTGTGATTTTGTTTTACTATTCCAGAGGATTGAGGAATAGCTAAATGTGCGGCAGCTAAGATACAATTCGTGAATTTTTCATTTATCTCATTGATGTCAACATTTTCTAAAACTATTTTCTCTAATGTAGCTTGTGCTGTAAAAAGTTGCCAGTCAGCTAAATGTAGCTTCAAACACCGTGGTTTTGTGGGAATAACTGTTAGCGAGGATGAAAGACTTATTACGACAGGGAGATGATCACTTCCATATGGATTGTCTAAAACACTCCAGTTAAAATCGTTAAAAACAGACGGTGAACTAAAAGACAAATCTAAAACACTCATTTTCCCCGAGGTTGGGGAGCAGTATGTAGGTTTATTAGAGTTGAGTAAACAGACGTCATTGCATAAAATAAAATCCTCTACGAGATGGCCTCTAGCGTCAGTTTTCTCACTTCCCCAAAAATATGAATGTGCGTTAAAATCTCCAACTACCAGGTATGGCTCTGGTAGCTGCTCTAAAAGATCCTCTAAGTCATGTAGTGTTAAATTAAAGTGCGGATCGATATATAGTGAGCACACTGTGATGGTTTTATGGGCAACCAGAGTGGCTGCGGCAGCTTCAAGTCTTGTTTTTAGTTTAAGCTCTCGAGCCGGGACGCCGCTTTTCACTACGATGGCTACGCCTCCCGATAGTCGGCTCGCCTGTTCCCGATCGCGGCGGAAAACAGTGTAATTCTTTAGAAAGTTATTTTTTTGGGGACCTAAATTTGTTTCTTGTAGGCATAAGGCGACAGGAGCGTGTGCTCCTAGTATGTCTTTTATGTCACTGTAGTTGTTTAAAAGTCCTCTACAGTTCCATTGTATTATGAAAGCCATCTTAATTTTGTTTTTCTATAGGGTGGAAAGGTAGATCAAGTTGTTGTTGGCCCCGTGACTCGGGGCCTGTCTTTTTTTGATCGATCCAGAGAGCTCCGTCGACCGTCCGACGTGGACGGCGCGGGGCTGCCCGGGGCCGTGTCCATCGCCTCTGCGGAGGCGCTGGACGACCGTGCAGGAGGCACGGTCGCGTTCGAGTTTGACCTCGACCTGTGGGAAGAGGTCTTGAGGCCCGCCGACCCGGGGGTCTGCGCAGCCTGGATTGCAGTTGGCGGAGCAGCGTTAGCTGCTCTGCCTTGGGGCGCGGATGGCACCGCCACAGGCTCACTGCGTGTGACCTGGACGGGTGCCGAAGCCTGGTGTGGTGCGCCGCGCCCACGCACCACATCGGCGAAGTTTTGTTTTGTTGTGAAGGAGAATGAGTTGGTGAGTGCGAAACGCCTTCTCGCTTCTTGAAATGAAATGTTTTCCTTTGTCTTTATGGTGATTATCTCCTTTTCTTTTTTCCAGGACGGACACGCCCTGGAGTATGCTGCATGGTCTCCGTCACAGTTTGCGCAGTGCGGGGCTGCGTCACATTGATCAGAATGATCCTTCGAGGCGCACTTCGCGCACGTTTTCCGACCGCGGCAACTTTGCGAGCCGTGGCCGAACCTTTGGCAGTTGAAACATCGGCGAGGGTTGGGAATGTAAGGTCTTACGTTAACTTTCAGATATCCTACTTCGACTGTGTCGGGCAGTGTGCTAGTGCTGAACGTCAGGATCATATGTTTTGTGTCTATATCCTTATTATCCTTCCGGATCTTGATTCTGTGAACGTCTATCACGTCTTGGTCACTCAGACCTTCGAGCATCTCTTTTTCTGTGATGTGGACAAAATCATTTTCGGATATCACGCCCCGGACGGTATTCAAAGATCGGTGTGAAGTCACGGAGACAGGAATATCTCCAACAGACACAATGTTTACGAGTTTTGAGTGCTGGATGTTGTCTCGCAGTTCGAGCAGTAAGTCACCGCTGGCCATTTTTGATACCTTGTAGCCAATACCCAAGGCTTCTGTCAAACACTTTGATACTAGGAAGGGAGACAGGATTCTTGCTTGCTTATTTTCTACTTCACTATGGATGACATGGTATTTAGGAAAACTCACTTTTCTTTTTTGGAAAAAAACATCTGCTTCGTTCCGCCCTCTCTTGAGAGAGCGATCAAGTTTGGAAAGTGGGGGAGCCATAAAAATTGATGTTTTTCGGTCATGGTGCCAGCCACCCACCATGGAGTCCAACAAGGGGACGCGACAGGAACTTGCGAACAAGTCCTGCCCACGCCAGCTGTACACCTTAACTATAACCTAATATGACTCAACTCAGGGTAGTTGGTCACACACGGTTAACCCTCGCCGCCAGGAAAAAGAGGAAAAAACGAAGAAAAGAGGAGGAGACAGGAGAGTTGTAAGAAAGAGATAGGAAAGTGAAAGATAGAGGGGAGGATAGGAAAAGGCGACTGCCGATTTCCCCCGGTCGGGTCAGGCCGGAGGTGCCGTCTACAGGAAGCTGGGGCCAAAGTGGTGTGTTGCCTCCGCCGAGGGGCCTTAAGGGTCCAAACGCTCGGCATCGGCTCAACCACCAGGATCCCCTTTTCCCCGGACACGGCGATGCCACGCACGGCTAAGCGCGGATGCTCGGGTCCGTGGTGACGCATTGTTCACCATCATCCCCCTGCGGGGGTGTCCCTGCGGATGCTCGGGTTAACCCCGTGGTGTCGCCACTCACCAACGTCTGCATGCTGCAGACGCCTCCCTGCGGGGACGTTCTCTAAGAGCTCGCAGAGCAGAAAATACACTGCTTTTGTTAACTTTTTATCTTACCTCTCTCCCGACCCCGCTAGAGCCGCCTCACCATATAGCGCCGTCAGCGTGATCGGCGCATGCGCAGTGGTGCCTTACGGTAGCGGATCGCGCTATGCTATAATTTGTGGGCGAGGCACATAGTTATTTAGTTAGTTAGACACCAAAGGTCGGGGTGGAGAACTGCGTCTGACTGCGACACGTTCTGACCAACAGGCTATCCAAGAGAACTATAGCAGTAATCTCCGGTATTCAAACATTTAGCAACAAGCGCAAAGCGCGCGACTAAAATTCCTCGATCAGCTTCTTAAAATAGCGACACCGCAACGTGCCACAGTCTGAATGGCCCGAACACGATGACTTCATGAGAGACAACATAGTGACACCACGCACACTCCGCTATAGAAGACAAACTTGGCGTTACGAAGTCGTAACTGCCCTGCGAGTTTTTACAGCGGCAGCTGTTAAGCGCCCGTTCCCTGGGTTTGACGCCGTAGTAGTAGTGCGTGACCCAACGGCGTAACCGGAGGGATGTTGCCGTGGGAACCACTCGGAGGGTGGTTAGCGTGGAAGTAAAAGGGTATGACGAGAGGGAAAGCGTAACCGGAGAGTGGTTACCGTGGCAGGGAGAGCAGGGTGGGAGCGGAGGAATATGGTACGCGGCTTCTGCGGCGGCTTCTGCAAAACGTACCGTCGGAAGAGCGCATCAGCACAGATGGCGACGTGGGCCTGGAACGGTGCACCAGATAGGAGGGCTAGTCGAATAACGAGTATGTGTGGAAAACTAAAAAGAGGGCTGTCAAACTCTTTACCTCGATATATCCCGAAATGACAGTAGCTCCAGATCTGTCGCTTAATCCGCGTTGCACAGTAGTAACTGTCCAGTGAATTTTTTTTTTTTTTAATGAGATATCGTTAGGCCGCCCACGAAGGCGAAAACTGTGAGTCGACGTCGGCGTCTCCGTGACTTGCGTATACGCTTGCCAACCGATGGCAGGTGATGTTTGGAGGCAATCCCCTCTCCCCACCTGTTAACCGTCCTACTTTGGGCCCGGCCCTCTCCCCTTGCCCTCAGCACTTGTAGGTGAAAGGAGGGAGGAGGAAAGAATGATTCAGCAAATATGATAATGACTAGGAAGAAAAGGCCTATGCGCAAAATATACAGCCTCACGAAGAACTACTTGGGCAAAAATGATTCTTCAAGGAGCCATTCCTCCTCGCATTGCTCGGGAAGAGCAACCTGTTTCTCACAGGCCACATCGCATTGAGCCACTCGCCGCGATTTCTCAGTGCGACAGATTTTGCGTAGTTGCGTAGTTGGAACTGGGATGGAATAAGAATTGGAATGGATTTGCAAGTGAAAGGAATGGACTCAGAATTAGAATAGAATCAAAACTGGGACAGACTGGCGAGTGAAATAACACTGCTGTCACGATTCATCCGCATTACTCCAAATGATCTCTCCTAATATTTTTCTTCTTTTTTTTTTCCGAGACCACTACTGCCGTATGCATAAACATGCACTTTACGAAATTTCCATGTATCGGAGGTCAGGCGCTGCGTCTTCTATCACTGGTCCTGGTTAAACTTCCGTCTTCGATTAGTTTGCCTTGAGCTGCGGCGAGCGGCGGCAAGGGAGACTGTACAGAGAAAGGATCAACAGCAGCGTTTTCCCGCGTACATATCATTGTCTTCGTTTGTCTCTTTGCTCTCATATTTGCCCTGGTCGTATAGATCAACTAGGATATCTTTATCTCGTGTTTGTTCCCTGAACTATTCTGCTCTCTTCCTATATCTTAACTTTACACCTATCATTTCTCTTTCCAAGGCTCGCTGCGCTGTCTCCGACTTCGTCATCATCAGCCTGACTACACCCACTGTAGGACAAAGGGCTCTCCCATACTTTTCCAATTAGCTCAGTCCTGTGCCAGCTTCGGCCAACTTTTCCCCTCAAACTCCTTAATCTCGTCCTCCCCCCTAACTTTCTGCAGCCCCATACTACGCTTGCCTTCTCTTGGTATCCAGTCTGTTACCCTTAAGGAACAGCGGTTATCTTGGTCAAATGTTTAGGGGAATCCCCCAAGGTGGAGTAGATTTCTAATAAGGGAGTAATTACTCATTAATTCGCTCTCGCCCTACCATAAGCTTGCCGTCCCGGTTAGCTCAATTGGTAGAGCGACTGCTCCGGTGTGGCGGTGGTTCCGGGTTCGAACCCCGGACCAGGACGAATTTTTCTTTAACTACGAAGTTTCTGAGAAAGCTGTATAGCTTTCCTTTGTAGCCGTATGGCTGCGCTTGGGTGGATGCCAATGAGTAATTACTCCCTTATTAGAAATCTACTCCACCTTGGGGGATTCCCCTAAACATTTGACCAACACTCTTCCCACTTCGAGTTACTGATCAATTCGCTCTCGCCCTACCATAAGCTTGCCGTCCCGGTTAGCTCAATTGGTAGAGCGACTGCTCCGGTGTGGCGGTGGTTCCGGGTTCGAACCCCGGACCAGGACGAATTTTTCTTTAACTACGAAGTTTCTGAGAAAGCTGTATAGCTTTCCTTTGTAGCCGTATGGCTGCGCTTGGGTGGATGCCAATGAGTAATTACTCCCTTATTAGCGGTTATCTTGCTGTCGCATTACATGCCCTGCCCAAGCCCATTTATTATTCTTGATTTCCACTAAATTTTATTAACCCGCGTTTGGTCCATAACCCACTATGACCGCTTCTGTCATTTATCTTTCCATAGCTCGCTGCGCTGTCCTTAAGTTGAACCTCAGAAAAATGACCTGAGGGGCGAGTTGGTGCATGATGAAATGAACGGTGGCGCAACAAGGACGCTAACAAGCATGTAGGCATCTGGTGTCTCCTTTCTTGTTAGTGTGCATGTGGTGTCCCCTTTCTTGTTAGCATCCTTGTTGCGCCGCCGTTCATTTCATTAAGTTGAACCCTTTTCGTTATCCTCCACGTTTCTGCTCCATAGGTGAGTACCGGTAAGATACAGCTGTTATATACTTTTCTCTTGAGGGATATTGGTAAACTGCCATTCATGACCTGGGAGTACCTGCTAAATGCGCTCCACCCCATTCTTATTCTTCAAATTGTGTCACTCTCGTGATCCGGATCAGCGGTCACTACCTTCCCTAAGTAGACGTATTCCCTTATCACTTCCAACACCTCGCTACCAAGAATGAGATGGAGCGCATTTGGTCGGTTCTCTCATATCGTGAGTGGCAGTTTACCAATATCCGTCAAGAAAAAAGCATATAACAACTAAGCAGTCATGGCTCCTTTAGCATTTATCCCCACCTCTTCCCAGTCAAGTTCCCTGAATGCTGCCTGTTAGCATGCGATGAATACTAACGAAGAGGTTGTGTCTCCCTGCCCGAAGCCTTTCCTGATTGGGAAGGGTGTTGCCACTTTCCCTATGGATGACTATGGTGGCTGTGCAGCCGTTATAAATTTTTCCAGACATATGCCTCTTCTGCACCCTGGTTTCTCAGCGCCTGCGTGATTGCGAGGTTTCGACTGAGTAAAATTGTCCATCGTATGTGAAGGCATAAGGGTTGATTATGTTCGACTAATGTTGCTCGAAGTTTAGTAGATGGCCAAACGCGTACCTAATGCTTAGCAGCCAATAAACCTGGCCGACAACCAAGTACAACATGAACTGGTGGGCGAGTTGGTCTGACATATTTTCTAGTGAAGCAGCGCAACGGCACAAGGCCAACGGAAGAAGAGGACAAACACAGCGCTGAACTGACAACAAATGTTTATTCCGGATGCAATCAGCATATATATACATCAGCACCTTTGAAAAAACAACAAAAGAAAGAGATAGGAGCGGAAGGTATCATCCCAGTCACTATGCGCATGCAGGTGTATCGCGTGTACATCGGTCATATGACATCAGATAGTTGTGCTCTTTCAAAGAAATGGCTACGGAAGGTGTGCTGATACAATTCTCACCCAGCTTCATGATTTCAGATGCCTCGATTATCTCTCTAGTAAGTTTATCTTTGTGTTTGGTAACTACATGGCTGTTTTTGAATTTCGGAAAACAGGAACAATCCCGACAGTGAATACCTATGTGGCGGGCCGCATTCTTAACGTTGTTTCCATGCTCTCTAAATCTTTCATTTAGACAACGGCCCGTTTGGCCGATGTATGAAGCACCACACGTCAGCGGGACTGAATACACCACGTTATCTTGGCATGGCACGTACTTCGTCCTGTGGTTTTTCTTGCAGTCACGACCAGATTCTGATCTTTTATCCTGGCCGTTCACCCTCGCACACAAGCCACTGAGTCTCACAGGCGCTGAAAAAACAACATCAACTCCAGCCTTTTTACCTATGTCCATGTCTTGTCCCACAATCTCAAAAGAATAGGTAAAAAGGCTGGAGTTGATGTTGTTTTTTCAGCGCCTGTGAGACTCAGTGGCTTGTGTGCGAGGGTGAACGGCCAGGATAAAAGATCAGAATCTGGTCGTGACTGCAAGAAAAACCACAGGACGAAGTACGTGCCATGCCAAGATAACGTGGTGTATTCAGTCCCGCTGACGTGTGGTGCTTCATACATCGGCCAAACGGGCCGTTGTCTAAATGAAAGATTTAGAGAGCATGGAAACAACGTTAAGAATGCGGCCCGCCACATAGGTATTCACTGTCGGGATTGTTCCTGTTTTCCGAAATTCAAAAACAGCCATGTAGTTACCAAACACAAAGATAAACTTACTAGAGAGATAATCGGGGCATCTGAAATCATGAAGCTGGGTGAGAATTGTATCAGCACACCTTCCGTAGCCATTTCGTTGAAAGAGCACAACTATCTGATGTCATATGACCGATGTACACGCGATACACCTGCATGCGCATAGTGACTGGGATGATACCTTCCGCTCCTATCTCTTTCTTTTGTTGTTTTTTCAAAGGTGCTGATGTATATATATGCTGATTGCATCCGGAATAAACATTTGTTGTCAGTTCAGCGCTGTGTTTGTCCTCTTCTTCCGTTGGCCTTGTGCCGTTGCGCTGCTTCACTAGAAAATACGACAACCAAGTGCCGCTACTACCGTCTATGCGACGTCCTAGAATGCGCCCGCTTCCCTTCCTAGCAATGCATTTCATGCTTATACCTACTCTCTACGACTAGCTTGACTATTGACTATTGATTTTTTTTCACAGAACTTCTGACTCGATTTTATAAGTTAGTACGAGCTCTATAGCTTCTGGAGGGTGTGCGACCATCCGCAAAAGGTCCCACTTGATGAAGGCGAAAACTTAGTATTATTCTACAAAGAATCCAGATTCCCAACTTATCTGTTAGAGTTACTCGTAATTACTCATTGGCATCCACCTGTGCTCAGCCATACGGCTACAAAGGAAAGCTGTATAGCTTCCACTGAAACTTCAATTAGTAATTCAGTGTGTGGATCTCTTTTACTACAGAAACTTCGTATTCAAAGAAAAATTCGTCCCGGTACGGGGTTCGAACCCGGGACAGCCGCCTCACCGGGCCGTCTCCGGTGTCGAAGGACAGAGAAGAGGCGAGGCACACACTGCCTCGTCTCTTCTCTGTCCTATGTCATCTGATTGGTTCATTTATTCAGTACCATGTACCAAGTGACCCAGACTCTTCAGTAATTACTCCCTTATTACAAATGTACTCCAACTTCGAAAATTCCCCTAAAAATTGGACTGACTCAGCTTTACTTTTTACCAAACTGCTTAGCATCCTTGCGAAAGATGACTGTGCACATGTTAGTTCACAAGTAGAATCAGATGCCAACATCGTGTATCTAATGAACGCATGCAGCCTTTAGCCATTTATACGTTCGGCACCTAGCGTCATACGATCGTGTTCATATCCAGGGGTTATACATCGACGTCGAGAAATGTGCGCATGTCTGAGTTTCATGGTGCCAAGGAAATGTAAATTATTTACAAAAGAACCCATTATACAGCTTGTTACCATCAGGTCACGTGATAAACGTTTCCAGTATAGCGTACCTCCAAACACGCGCGCCGGGCGCTATATATGGTCTTTCACGCTTTATGTTGGCGTTATCATCGTGAAATGACAGCACTTTCAGAGGGTTTGCAATAGACAATCAAACATGTGAGTGCGTTGTGTTGACACACGTGCGTGTTTATCACTGTATCCGCCTAATCGACCAACTTGCCGAGTTAGATACAACAATGTTTTCCGCTTATTTCTTTTTTTTTTGTTTGTTGCTGTTGAGAATATGCCCAAGTACCACTGACCAAATTTATCTTCCTAACCTGCCCGGTGGCTCAGTGGCTTTGGCGTTCAGCTACTGACCGCAAGGCCGCGGGTTTGATCCCGACTGTGGCGGCCGTGTTCGAGCCGTGCGCAAAAGTGGAGAGATCACGAGAATGGCGGCGATCGCAGTTTTTCTCTCTATGAAGTAGTGTCTGGCAGAAGTTTATACACAGACAGGCTAACATATTTGGTTAGGCACCCTACGCACATCTTTAAAGCTTGCGCTGGACCATGAGAAAGCGCTGGTACGCACTTCAGTCTGCTCGCATGGTCTCCACTTTTGCGCACGGGTGCACGTGAAATACAGATGTAGACAGGAAAATCGTAAAGTTTGCTATTAGCCTCCTAAATTCATGATTATCAGCGAAATCCTGAATTTAGTAAGCTAGTACTAACTAGCCAACTAAACGCTTCCCTGTCACTCGAGTGTTTGAGAAATCGTGGTGTTTCGATGTCCCTATTTTCAGCCATTTTCAGATTATTTTGTGCGTACGTGTAGAAAAATAACAGTTCATGCTTCGCGTTTCAAACCTATAGGTGCTTAGCTTTCTGAAGGCCTGGATGAACTATTTTAACGGAATTCTATTTAATTTTTTTCTTGTACCAGAACGGCGATATTTGCCTGAAAAGGTTAAATATACACGCTGTCGCATCAGCAGGTTCGCCAGGATCGAGTGTCTGTTCCATACACTCTGAACAGAAAAGAGTAAAAAGGGAGTGGGCTGCCCTCTAGCGAGGAGGTTACTACCTTTTCACTCCCATGTAGGCGTATTAATGTTTAGAGTCCAGTTACCGGCGTCGGTGCGCTGTTCGCAACGCCATAAAATCTGCAACTATAGGCATGATTTCCGCACCGCGAAGCGACCAGTTATCTCACGATCTTTTTACCCCGTGGAACTCCGACCTCCAGAACAGCTCATCTCTGTTCTTTGTGTGCAGCCCATTTGTATTGTTTTCATTGAATCGATCGAATTTCCGGACGCTTCTGCTCAATCTGCAGATTTTTTTCCCCTTGGTGACAAAGAAAAAAAAGTTTTGAGCTGCTAGTAAAAAATAAAACACGCGTTTTTTTGTATCTTTCTTTTTAATAATTCAGCAAGCGCTCATGTCACACATAAGGCTGCTTCCGAGCTCAAAGCAGCAGTCTTCTTTATGTATGTATATATATCGTTAAAATATGCAGTGCGCAGATTTACCCATTTTATATTTTGTTTCTTTTTATTTAGATAGATAGAGGCACTAGCCATGAGGAGCGTGAACGGAGAAATAAGGGCCGAGAAGAAGAAACCGGGGTCTTGAGTGAGAAGGTTGATGTTTCATCGGTCAGCGAAAGAGTATAAAGACTGATGTCAGCAGGGCGCGGTTGAATTAATTACGGCCTTGATAAAAAAAAAATGAACGAAGAAAATTGGAGCCATTGTCTAGCTGTCGAACCCTTTAACACATGTGCGACGCAGCAGTGACTCCTTACAGTGTTAATACGAGCAGCGAGACAGTCGAATCTGTGAACCCGTGTGGTGTTGAGAAGAGCCGTAGGAGTCATCACAAAAATTTACAGGGGCACCTAATTCAATTACGTGTTGGCAGTGCAATAGCGTTAGCAGCTGTTATTCCTTTCCCAGACGTGACGTCACTTCTGCTCTGGTGATGCCACTTCCCTGTAGCCAATGGGAATGCTCCGGTCTGGTCACGTCAGTTCACTCCAGTCGGTGGGCGAATTTTATAACTGACGACGCATTTTGGCACCATGGGACTTCTATTGCACTAAAACCTCGCGTTGCTGTTTCTTGTAAACGTTCGGTTCGGCGAGCGAGTGGCGGTGAATGCTATAGCAGCAGACGGCGCGATGCAAGTGCTTGTTTCGCGCCTTCTGATAGGGAGCAGACGTGAGTGCAGCAGTCAGTCCATATAGCTTATCTTTCGTACTCTACCCATTCGGCAGTTAGCAAGCTTAGCGTTTGCTCGCTTCAGAAACACTAGTGACGTCACCACAGTTCAGCAGGATAGCTAATGAAGGTTAGAAACTAATGACGTCACGAATGCGTTGACTGTCGGCGTTCACGAAAATGCGCACTTGGTGACCTGAACTAAGCAATAAACAAGGTCAGCTATGGTTGAAAAATAAAGTTAGTCATGCACCAATACCGTAAACAATAGATTATTTCAGCGTCGCGCGAGCGTGATAACGCTCACATTTTTCCACTGTCGATGCATAGGCAGTGAATAATCGTGGGGAAGATGACGCAATTTCTCTTCCGCTTTCGTCACGCTCACGTGATGTGCATAGATGTGTGGACGCCGCCATTGACAGTTGCCGGTACTTAGAGCTATTTCAACGTTTCGGTTGTTGGCTTGCTAGACCCTGATGAGAACCCAGAAGATAGCGTACGTGAATAACGATTTTGAAAATGGGCAGGGAGAACCACTCTCCACTCGAAGACTTTTTGGACATTATGGCTGTACATTACTGACATTCGTTGTCTTAATCAGTGACCTGGTTGTCGCAATGAGAATACTGCGCATCATGCAAGCAATTTCAGAAGCACATAAGACCAAAAAATTATTTCTAACTGCACCACTTGAAAATAAGCCTGCTTACGTGACATACCGCACCTACAGAAATGCCGTCCCGCCTACCTGAAGGTGCAAGCCTCGCCCGCAATAAAATACCGCCTATTACCGATAAATCGATTGAGGCAGTGAACGATAGCGGTTCTAGCGTAACACCCCTCGCCAGAAACAATGGACAAGACACCAGAACAACAAGATTACGCCACGAAAAGGAAGGCATCCGCACGCCTCCTACTAAAGATAGCGGTCGACTTTGCGCATCTGACGCGTACGCATCACGTACAAGACAGGATGTGAGCGAGCGAAGGTTCGCCGATGCCCCAGGGTCGACATGTGTGGGATTGCGTTTGCGAGCGAAGCAGATTCATCGTACTCAGGATATCACGCACTGGATGCAAGAACAGCACGGTGCTGTAAACATGCGGAAGTCCGCTGCGGTGTCTGTGCAGATAGCGATATATTGGCGATCGTGTAAGAAGTAGTCGGGTGAAGCCGCCCAAAGACGGGCGAGAAATGCCATCGTCTAATTAGACCCCTCAAAGTGACGCTAGAGTTGGCTGAAGCAAAAGGCAGTGAGTGAAATGAGCTAAGTGCGCTCGCTTTCGGTGCGACTGCGGCGGTGCCCCGAGAAGCGCAACGCTCAGGCTGACAGTTACCTTGTTTCGTGTAAGTATACAGTACATCAGATGTGTGGGGTACCCGTTCAGTTGCCACTACAAGGCGTGATTAAAAGGAACAAGCGTCAGCGGTTGTGTAAAAAATTTATTGAGGAACACTTTGTAAAAAATATGTTCATAAATAGTGAGTGCCTATATAAATTGTTAGAAAGCCGTAGTTAAACGATGACGCAACGCTTGAGCTTCTTGCTCTTGTCTTCGCCCTCCGTAGCTGGCTTTTCGCCTTCCGGCGTCTCCGCAGGTTCCGAAGCCTCGGCAGCTTCGGCGCCCTCCGAAGACGCAGGCTTGTCTCCAGATTCGGATGGCTTGGACTCGTCGGATTTCTTGGGCTCGGCCTCGTCTTTGACGGCGAGCTCCTTCAGCTTGTCGGCGGCCTCGTCCACCGCCGCGGTGGCTTCTGACTTGGCGTCCTCGGCCTTGGCGCTGGCCTCGGACTTTTCGGCATCTGCGGCGGCGCTGGCTTCGGCCTTGGCCTCTGCCGCAGGCTCGGGCTTAGCCTCGTCTTTGGCGGCTGGAGCCGCAGCCGCGGGTTCGGTGCTGGGAGCGGCTTCAGGCTTCGGAGACTCTGCTGCGGCGGGGGGGGGAGCTTGCTGGCTTTCCGGCTTGTCGCTCTGCGCAGATGTGGGAAACACTGGGAATCAGCTGGAAAAATTCGGGATAGGACGGTGGAAAGAGCTGAGCGCAAGCTAAGGCGAAGCTGTGGCAATTCGCGAATCACAGTGATAGCACCGAAAGCATACAGAGAACGAGACGTAGATCTGGTTGAGGTGTGGTACCAGTGATGCGCGACTTTTCGCCACTGGTGCAATCGCTGCCACGCCCCCCTTAACCGGCAGGATCGAAGTTTCGGTGAGAAAAGACAATTGCCGAAATCGGCATGTGACAAGCGCCCTTAACTGTCAGTAGAAGTCCCCGCAGTGTGTACATGACAGCGTACACAGAAAAAAGGTCAATTTCACGGATCTGGAGAGTTAAGATTCGGCTTTGAAATCTTGCTATATCGATAACACGGAAGTAGATTGCACGCAGGCGTCGTCGAAAGCAAAAGCAAGAGCTCAAGGGAACACAATATCGAACTGGAAAATGAAGGCAGTTTCGGGCAACCAACCTGTTTGTCTTGCTCCTTTTCGGTCTTATCAGAAGCAGGAGACGCCTTCGCGGGTTCTGCGGGCTCGGCAGGCTTCGAAAGGTCCACGGGTTTTGCCTCGGCGGCTGCAGCGGGTTCGGCATGCTCCGCTGGCTTGTTTTCGGTCGCTGCCTGTTCCTCGGTGACAGGCGGCAGATCCTGCACGGTCTCCTCGGGCCCGGTAACAGCTTCAGTTGCCATTGCTGCCTGCAAGAGCGAAGGCCGAGTCTGCCGTGAGTGACAACGGATGTGCGTTCCACCGGCACGGATAACACGGAGAAGCAGACACTGCACTTGAGTTGTGCCCACACGAAGGAAGACAAGGACCTGACATCTCTAGAATATTTTGCAAGGCTTTACTTAGACCTTGCGTCGATAACGCGTGGTACCAACGAGAGGCTGCTCTGCAAGTAAACACCCCTGGACTACCCCTACCGACGTAACCTCACAAAGCGGGGCAAATATGGCGCACACACTTCAAAAACCCACCTTTGTGGTTTTTTTGAGTATCCGAGGAAGAAACTGGAGCTTGGGGGCGAAGCAGAGTAGACTCGACTGGCGCCGCGAGCAGATTGACAGCGGATGGGTGAGGGCGGGGTTGTTTTATAGGCTCTTCTGTGGCCGCCGACTGGGCGCTACTGTTCCGCACATGCGTCCATTGACTGCAGCACCGCCCCCACCGGCGGCCGCGCGCTATCGCTGCGGCGTTGGCCGCCGCCGCCGCCGATGCGTCCCCCAGCAGCAGCGATATCCGCGGGCCGCGACGCGCGCCTATCGCCTCGCGATGACACAGTCAACTTGACCCGAAGCGGTGATTGCAAATTGGGCCGAACGACCCCGGCGGTGACGGCCATTTCTCGAATGCAAATGGACAGACGTGCTTTTCACTCGAGAAACACATTTACCAGCGCTGTTGGACGGGGTTTGGTGGGGATTTAGACATATATCTTGGTTGCGGCTTTTCCTCCAACCTTATTTTTGGTTTATTTTTCTTCCTATGGGAGTGCACTTCAAGGGTTTAGACCGATGAAGCTCTACTCCCAGTGTGGAACACGGTCTCTGAACGTCTGTTGCCATAAATAAGGAAATTAATGACGTCTAGCATCCTTTAGTAAAGCGAGCTTTTGGGCAAGTTGGTTACTTTGCTACTTTACTTGCTACTTTACTTGTTACTTTACTTGTTACTTTACTTGTTACTTTACTTGTTACTTTACTTCTTACTTGTTAGTTTACTTGTTACTTTTGTTTCTTCCTTTGTGCTCGTCATTTTTTACGCTGCAGTTATGTGTCTAGCATCCTGTTTCAGTGCAGCCTTCCGGTGAAAATGAAAAGGCACAACGAAACTTTCTCAAAGTTTAACGCTGAAGAAAAACTCTCCGTTGTCTAGAGATTTCAACTCGTAACCGTCGCCATTACAGAACCGCGGTCAATGTAGCTAGCGTACATCGACTGCCCAATGTGGCCGCAGCCGCGAGATCGTGACCCGAATCTAGCCGTTTGTTGTTGTTGAGCTGTCAGGACTTGAGAAACCCGTGCGGCTGCAGTGGCGCCGGCCAGGTGGACATCAACATAGTAACTATTGCCGTTGATGAAATTTGCTACACGGTGGGTATCCTTAGACATAGATTAACCAAGTTAAATTTTTTGGAGCCATAGAAAAATGCCCTTACACGTTGCATACTTTACGTACAATTGACTCTGTATGGACGGAGCATCAAGGCCACTCGGTGGAAGCCGCAGCGTCAGTATTATTAATTTTGCTCTTACTATCAGGTGCGTGTTGTTCTTTGTTTCGTCTGGGGCGTGTCATTTTATGAGAAGGATTAACCGATGGTCGCTTAAAGTAACAGTGTGCGTTCCAAGAAAACTAAGACGAATGTGGCAGAGTGCGTTAGAGAGTTAGGTGGGCAGATGAGATTAAGAATTTTTCCGGAATAGGGTTATCCCAAGTTTCGACCATGTCCAGTCAGCTTTTGATCGTTGACCGGTGCGGGGTTGGATTTTTTTTTTTTCCTTTTTTATTGTGGTTATGCTTATTGTAAATCGCATCAATAATTTGTTCAACGGCTTTAGCTCAGCCAGCTCATCTTGTATAGGTAACAGCGCTATATACAGCGGTTTTCGTCACGGGTAATGACTTGTGGTCGCAAAATCAACAAGGCTTCAATCCACCTATCTCCAAACGACGTGCTTTCGACAGAACTCCGCAAGTATGTTAGGGTGCATCTGCGACGAAATCTTCTCGAGAGCACTTCGAAGTGTAGTTTTGTCCATGTGGCATTCAAAACTCCCCGCTTGAGTGACAATAAAATCATGTCCCTCTGCAATGGCAACACCCAAGCCACATGTGCTGTAGCTACAGGCCGCACGTGCCAGAGGCAGATATCTAGATCAGTGCATGGGATACCTGCCGCTATTTTACTTGCCATATCAGCCGGTTCCTCACCGTATACACGGTCGTAAGTTTGAAGATACGAAAATTCCGGCTTTTAGATTCTCATTCTCGCATAAAGCCAAGAGCATCGCTAAACCTATAGAATCCATTGCGAAGTGTCGATTCCTCTTTCCAGTTAACAAATGTATTAAAGAAGTACCGAAAACTGATCCAATCAAAATTCAAAGTTGGTCAAGTCAACTGCTAATTTTTTTTATTATTATTATTATCGACCTCGATGAAAATTTCCGAGCTGATCTGAACAGCGAACCTCTAGTGCTGAGCGACTAAAGCGCAGAGGACACTATATATGGTAACGACGGCTTATCGAGACACCGAGCATATATAGAGATTTAACGGGGTGAAGTTTACGCTCTATATGCGCTCAGCAAGGTCGTCGGCACTATATGCGCGCAAACACAAATTGCCCGTTCGATATATACAGTATATAGGGCGAGTGCAGTAGGCACTTTTCAGACAACTTATTGTCAACGTTTAAACCGCGGTGCGGTCTTCCTCAGGTGTGTGTTTGGTTTGGTTTATCAGGGTTTAGCGTCTTAAAGCGACTCAGGCTATGAGGGACGCCGTAGTGAAGGGCTCCGGAAATTTCGACCACCTGGGGTTCTTTAACGCGCTCTGACATCGCACAGTACACGGGCCTCTAGAATTTCGCCGGCATCGAAATTCAGCCGCCGTGGCCGGGATCGAACCCGCGTCTTTCGGGCCAGCAGCCGAGCGCCGTAACCACTGAGCCACCGCGGCGGGGCCTCAGGTGTGTGTGTTTATGTATAAGCGGTCGAAATAGACGTTCGAAATTGACCCGGAGGGCTTCACTACAGTTCGGCCCATGACTGACGGTGTTGATAGGCCCGCAAGATCTCTTTAACGTGTTAGAAAAACAAATCTGCATTTCGCCACTAAATACTGCGCCGAGCAAGATGATCGTTGAAATGTGTTCCCAGCGCAGCCCTTCAAATTAAAATGCGTACTCAAGTAAAGGGCCTCAATAAACTCACTCTCAACTGCAACAGGTAGCTTGCGTAAGTTTATACTGGCAGAAATCAATCAAAACTGAAAGCAGACATGTCATCCAGATAGACCAGCAAAACATCGAGTCGGACATTTTCACCTGGAAATCGTTTACTGTTGTTTGCAGCGTACGCAAGCGATTCGCGTCTCAGCAGCATCTGCGCTTCGCCTGTACTCCACAACCTGTTGCCAGCATATCGGGAGTACATGAGAGCGATCCAACGGCTTCAGAGAAAAAAAAAATTCTTTGGGGGAACGGAAATGACACAGTAAACGTCTCACATATCTCGGTGGACTCCCGAACCGCGCTGTAAGGGAAGGAATAAAGGAGGGAGTGAAAGAGAGAAAGAGGTGCGTAGTGGAGGCTTTCGGAATAATTTCGTCCACCTGGGGACCTTTAACATGCACTAAAATCACACAGCACGCAGGCGCCTTTTTGCGTTTCGTCTCCCTTCCATTGAAACGCGGCCGCCGCGGTCGGGTTCGAACAACTTGCAATAGGGTCGATTCGCAACCGTGAGCGAGCAACACATTTTTTAAGATGTCGCTCGTTGTAAGATCGATGATCAGGGTTTGTTGGTACGTCATACCGTAGTGGGGAGCGTAAGAGCTTTGACAAAAGGTTACCAAAAGACAGATCTACGAAAGGGACCTCTTCGTGCAGCTCTATTTTGGCAATCTTTGCATTAAAGCTACAGCACTATTCACCAAAAATGTCGTTGTACAGCTTCCACCTCACTGCGAACAACTTGTGGGGTCGGAGTGGTAGGTAGGTGCGTGATACATTCCAGATAGTACAGCTTTCCGTCGGCTATCCGCATTGCACGCCTGCGGTGCTATCGGGCGCTATCGGACACGGTGCCGGCAAGAAGCCGCCCTCCGCGCAGCATTCTCCACTTGCTGGAGGGGCACGTAAGAAGAGGCCGGTTGGCAACTGCACCGCGGAATAATGCGCCTAGTCACACTAACGCAATGCGGCGTTGGGGAAGCTGTTGAGGTTAATCAGTGACCGATTTCGCAAAGCGTCGCAGACGGCCTTGGTTAATCATTTATCGTTTGTTGTAGTTGTTAGTCAGCGCACGAGTGTCGGCCAATCTATAACAGGCCTCACGTGCGAAGAGATTTGCGAATTCGGTCTGTCATCAGTTGATATATCAGCGCTAGATTCCACGACGGTGTACGTTTCGGACCCGCCGCGGTAACTCGGTTGTCACGGCGTTCGGTTGCCGAGTAGGAGGTCGCGGAGATCGAATCCTGGCCGCGGCAGCCGTGTTTCGATGGAGGCGAAATGCAAAAATGCCCATATGCTGTACAACAGGTCAGCACACATTAAAGAGCCCCAGGCTGTCGAAACTTATTCGGAGCCTTTAAAACCGGCGCCTGTAGTTTCTCCCCTGTTCCTTCCCTCAGGGCGCAGTTCGGATGACTGACCCGAGTGAAACAGTTACTGCGCCTTTCTTTTCTTCCAGTTACTGTTAACATTACTGTTCGTTTCGCATGAAACTGGGAACAAGTCTGCCTCAGTGAAATTTTTGCATTTCTGAGATGTTCTAGAGTAAGGCATCCTCAGCAGAAAGAAGATGAGGGTCTTGACAACACGAGACAAAGTGAATAAAGGCCGAGGGGGCGCCTCAGGCCGCTAGTTAGCGTTTCGACAAGCGGTCTTGTCTTCGTCGAGGCTAATCCCCGACAAAAGCCCAGGCAGACCGTTCTGTCGAAACGTTGTCTAGAGGACTGAGGCCCACCCCTCGCTCGCCCCTTGGCCTTTGTTCATGCTGTTTTGTATACGCTGTAGTGATTCATATTTCTATGCGAGCTGGTTTTCCATAATGATAAAAACTTAGCGCAACAAAGACACGACACAGATAAAAAAAAAAAAAAGAAACGTTCGCAGGCGCTGTAAACATTCCTGCTACTGCGCATGATCAGTGGCAGCTGCGCGCCCCTACCTGAACCCTCTTGGCATAGGTAAGGCTAGGGACACAAGCTTTCGTAGGGCCCTTTGCATTTGTTGAAATTCTTTATTAACTTGCGTCAGAAGCAAAATTATTGCCCATGGGCAATACAGCGTCAACGATCCGTAATCATTTTCACGACGCATGGCATGTCATGAAGCCGGGAATCCTAACCCCCTCTTCAGCTAATATCGCAGGTTTTTAGGGGCCGATTTCGTCAAGCCCTGCAGGCAATCCTAGGGTTCTCGTGCGGTTATGTTTTGCTCCTGCATATTTTAGATGCAGTAACCATGTTGTGTCTTGAACTATGCGTATGCACCTCGTAGCATTACTGCGTGATGACCTCTCTTTTTTTTGCCAGTCACTGGCCCTTCACCAGCCTGGCCCACATTGAGAAGGATTAACCAAGGAGGAAGGAAAAATAGTAAGAAAGAAGGAACGAACAAATGAAGGAAAAGAAAAAATGAAGATAAGTAAAAGAAGATAGAAACAAGGAAAGAAAGCTTAAGGAAGGAGAACAATAAGGCGGAAATAAAAAAGAAAGAAACGAAAGCAGAAAAGCGGTATGAAAGAAGAGGGTGGGATAACTATTAACTAACGAAGTTACCGCAAGCCTAAGGAATGAAACTTTGACCCACTACGCCGGTTACAGTGAAACCTCAATACGCAGAAGCTACTTCATTTCATACCTGTCGAAATCCGACCAGGTGTGCAGCCGCATGCTCGGCATCATCGTGTCAGTTAACAGCTCGGCTGTATTGCTGTATCATCAGGAGGAATGATTCAGAAGCATACATCGCCTGCTTAGTTACGAGAACTATAACACACATTCTCAAACGAAATTCTCAACAAAAAGCTCATGTAAATATAAAACCTAACCTCGAAATTGCGGAACTGTTTATTATCACTTTTTGTTTTGTAGTTTATTGACATCGTTGTTGTCACTGGGTATTTACTTTTGCTACGTTTTGTAGTAATGCGTTTCTCTTTTTCTTTATGTCCAGGTGTTCTCATTGTTCACGTGACAGTTCTTCTGCAATATGTGCACTCCCTTCAATAATAAAAAAAGAAGAAACATTATACCATTTGCTTCATACGCATGCATGGACTACCAAAAGAACACTTGGGCGGAATACGCCGCAACTTTATTAAAGGGAAGCTG